>NW_027520298.1:0-117500 GCF_051991245.1 Festucalex cinctus | reverse complement strand
TTGGTTTAGATTTGACAGCCATAATCAGCAATTGTGTACATTTGAGCTGAATGTGTCAAAATCTTAAAAATTAACAGGTGCCCAAGCAATTTCATGCTAGAATCATCATCCGGATGCCAAAATAAACTAAATACAGCAAAAGATTTGAGTGCACAACGTTTGGTTTAGATTTGACAGCCATAATCAGCAATTGTGTACATTTGAGCTGAATGTGTCAAAATCTTAAAAATTAACAGGTGCCCAAGCAATTTCATGCTAGAATCATCATCCCGATGCCAAAATAAACTAAATACAGCAAAAGATTTGAGTGCACAACGTTTGGTTTAGGTTTGACAGCCATAATCACCTTTTTATTGCTTTAAATGCGTTTTTAGCGCATGATTGTACATTTGAGCTGAATGTGTCAAAATCTTAAAAATTAACAGGTGCCCAAGCAATTAAGTGCTAGAATCATCATCCGGATGCCAAAATAAACTAAATACAGCAAAAGATTTGAGTGCACAACGTTTGGTTTAGATTTGACAGCCATAATCAGCAATTGTGTACATTTGAGCTGAATGTGTCAAAATCTTAAAAATTAACAGGTGCCCAAGCAATTTCATGCTAGAATCATCATCCGGATGCCAAAATAAACTAAATACAGCAAAAGATTTGAGTGCACAACGTTTGGTTTAGGTTTGACAGCCATAATCACCTTTTTATTGCTTTAAATGCGTTTTTAGCGCATGATTGTACATTTGAGCTGAATGTGTCAAAATCTTAAAAATTAACAGGTGCCCAAGCAATTAAGTGCTAGAATCATCATCCGGATGCCAAAATAAACTAAATACAGCAAAAGATTTGAGTGCACAACGTTTGGTTTAGATTTGACAGCCATAATCAGCAATTGTGTACATTTGAGCTGAATGTGTCAAAATCTTAAAAATTAACAGGTGCCCAAGCAATTTCATGCTAGAATCATCATCCGGATGCCAAAATAAACTAAATACAGCAAAAGATTTGAGTGCACAACGTTTGGTTTAGGTTTGACAGCCATAATCACCTTTTTATTGCTTTAAATGCGTTTTTAGCGCATGATTGTACATTTGAGCTGAATGTGTCAAAATCTTAAAAATTAACAGGTGCCCAAGCAATTTCATGCTAGAATCATCATCCGGATGCCAAAATAAACTAAATACAGCAAAAGATTTGAGTGCACAACGTTTGGTTTAGATTTGACAGCCATAATCAGCAATTGTGTACATTTGAGCTGAATGTGTCAAAATCTTAAAAATTAACAGGTGCCCAAGCAATTTCATGCTAGAATCATCATCCGGATGCCAAAATAAACTAAATACAGCAAAAGATTTGAGTGCACAACGTTTGGTTTAGGTTTGACAGCCATAATCACCTTTTTATTGCTTTAAATGCGTTTTTAGCGCATGATTGTACATTTGAGCTGAATGTGTCAAAATCTTAAAAATTAACAGGTGCCCAAGCAATTAAGTGCTCGAATCATCATCCGGATGCCAAAATAAACTAAATACAGCAAAAGATTTGAGTGCACAACGTTTGGTTTAGATTTGACAGCCATAATCAGCAATTGTGTACATTTGAGCTGAATGTGTCAAAATCTTAAAAATTAACAGGTGCCCAAGCAATTTCATGCTAGAATCATCATCCGGATGCCAAAATAAACTAAATACAGCAAAAGATTTGAGTGCACAACGTTTGGTTTAGGTTTGACAGCCATAATCACCTTTTTATTGCTTTAAATGCGTTTTTAGCGCATGATTGTGCATTTGAGCTGAATGTGTCAAAATCTTAAAAATTAACAGGTGCCCAAGCAATTTCATGCTAGAATCATCATCCGGATGCCAAAATGAACTAAATATAGCAAAAGATTTGAGTGCACAACGTTTGGTTTAGGTTTGACAGCCATAATCAGCAATTGTGTACATTTGAGCTGAATGTGTCAAAATCTTAAAAATTAACAGGTGCCCAAGCAATTTCATGCTAGAATCATCATCCGGATGCCAAAATAAACTAAATACAGCAAAAGATTTGAGTGCACAACGTTTGGTTTAGGTTTGACAGCCATAATCACCTTTTTATTGCTTTAAATGCGTTTTTAGCGCATGATTGTACATTTGAGCTGAATGTGTCAAAATCTTAAAAATTAACAGGTGCCCAAGCAATTAAGTGCTAGAATCATCATCCGGATGCCAAAATAAACTAAATACAGCAAAAGATTTGAGTGCACAACGTTTGGTTTAGATTTGACAGCCATAATCAGCAATTGTGTACATTTGAGCTGAATGTGTCAAAATCTTAAAAATTAACAGGTGCCCAAGCAATTTCATGCTAGAATCATCATCCGGATGCCAAAATAAACTAAATACAGCAAAAGATTTGAGTGCACAACGTTTGGTTTAGGTTTGACAGCCATAATCACCTTTTTATTGCTTTAAATGCGTTTTTAGCGCATGATTGTACATTTGAGCTGAATGTGTCAAAATCTTAAAAATTAACAGGTGCCCAAGCAATTTCATGCTAGAATCATCATCCGGATGCCAAAATAAACTAAATACAGCAAAAGATTTGAGTGCACAACGTTTGGTTTAGATTTGACAGCCATAATCAGCAATTGTGTACATTTGAGCTGAATGTGTCAAAATCTTAAAAATTAACAGGTGCCCAAGCAATTTCATGCTAGAATCATCATCCGGATGCCAAAATAAACTAAATACAGCAAAAGATTTGAGTGCACAACGTTTGGTTTAGGTTTGACAGCCATAATCACCTTTTTATTGCTTTAAATGCGTTTTTAGCGCATGATTGTACATTTGAGCTCAATGTGTCAAAATCTTAAAAATTAACAGGTGCCCAAGCAATTTCATGCTAGAATCATCATCCGGATGCCAAAATAAACTAAATACAGCAAAAGATTTGAGTGCACAACGTTTGGTTTAGATTTGACAGCCATAATCAGCAATTGTGTACATTTGAGCTGAATGTGTCAAAATCTTAAAAATTAACAGGTGCCCAAGCAATTTCATGCTAGAATCATCATCCGGATGCCAAAATAAACTAAATACAGCAAAAGATTTGAGTGCACAACGTTTGGTTTAGGTTTGACAGCCATAATCACCTTTTTATTGCTTTAAATGCGTTTTTAGCGCATGATTGTACATTTGAGCTGAATGTGTCAAAATCTTACAAATTAACAGGTGCCCAAGCAATTAAGTGCTAGAATCATCATCCGGATGCCAAAATAAACTAAATACAGCAAAAGATTTGAGTGCACAACGTTTGGTTTAGATTTGACAGCCATAATCAGCAATTGTGTACATTTGAGCTGAATGTGTCAAAATCTTAAAAATTAACAGGTGCCCAAGCAATTTCATGCTAGAATCATCATCCGGATGCCAAAATAAACTAAATACAGCAAAAGATTTGAGTGCACAACGTTTGGTTTAGATTTGACAGCCATAATCAGCAATTGTGTACATTTGAGCTGAATGTGTCAAAATCTTAAAAATTAACAGGTGCCCAAGCAATTTCATGCTAGAATCATCATCCGGATGCCAAAATAAACTAAATACAGCAAAAGATTTGAGTGCACAACGTTTGGTTTAGGTTTGACAGCCATAATCACCTTTTTATTGCTTTAAATGCGTTTTTAGCGCATGATTGTACATTTGAGCTGAATGTGTCAAAATCTTAAAAATTAACAGGTGCCCAAGCAATTTCATGCTAGAATCATCATCCGGATGCCAAAATAAACTAAATACAGCAAAAGATTTGAGTGCACAACGTTTGGTTTAGATTTGACAGCCATAATCAGCAATTGTGTACATTTGAGCTGAATGTGTCAAAATCTTAAAAATTAACAGGTGCCCAAGCAATTTCATGCTAGAATCATCATCCGGATGCCAAAATAAACTAAATACAGCAAAAGATTTGAGTGCACAACGTTTGGTTTAGGTTTGACAGCCATAATCACCTTTTTATTGCTTTAAATGCGTTTTTTAGCGCATGATTGTACATTTGAGCTGAATGTGTCAAAATCTTAAAAATTAACAGGTGCCCAAGCAATTAAGTGCTAGAATCATCATCCGGATGCCAAAATAAACTAAATACAGCAAAAGATTTGAGTGCACAACGTTTGGTTTAGATTTGACAGCCATAATCAGCAATTGTGTACATTTGAGCTGAATGTGTCAAAATCTTAAAAATTAACAGGTGCCCAAGCAATTTCATGCTAGAATCATCATCCGGATGCCAAAATAAACTAAATACAGCAAAAGATTTGAGTGCACAACGTTTGGTTTAGGTTTGACAGCCATAATCACCTTTTTATTGCTTTAAATGCGTTTTTAGCGCATGATTGTACATTTGAGCTGAATGTGTCAAAATCTTAAAAATTAACAGGTGCCCAAGCAATTAAGTGCTAGAATCATCATCCGGATGCCAAAATAAACTAAATACAGCAAAAGATTTGAGTGCACAACGTTTGGTTTAGATTTGACAGCCATAATCAGCAATTGTGTACATTTGAGCTGAATGTGTCAAAATCTTAAAAATTAACAGGTGCCCAAGCAATTTCATGCTAGAATCATCATCCGGATGCCAAAATAAACTAAATACAGCAAAAGATTTGAGTGCACAACGTTTGGTTTAGGTTTGACAGCCATAATCACCTTTTTATTGCTTTAAATGCGTTTTTAGCGCATGATTGTGCATTTGAGCTGAATGTGTCAAAATCTTAAAAATTAACAGGTGCCCAAGCAATTTCATGCTAGAATCATCATCCGGATGCCAAAATAAACTAAATATAGCAAAAGATTTGAGTGCACAACGTTTGGTTTAGGTTTGACAGCCATAATCAGCAATTGTGTACATTTGAGCTGAATGTGTCAAAATCTTAAAAATTAACAGGTGCCCAAGCAATTTCATGCTAGAATCATCATCCGGATGCCAAAATAAACTAAATACAGCAAAAGATTTGAGTGCACAACGTTTGGTTTAGGTTTGACAGCCATAATCACCTTTTTATTGCTTTAAATGCGTTTTTAGCGCATGATTGTACATTTGAGCTGAATGTGTCAAAATCTTAAAAATTAACAGGTGCCCAAGCAATTTCATGCTAGAATCATCATCCGGATGCCAAAATAAACTAAATACAGCAAAAGATTTGAGTGCACAACGTTTGGTTTAGGTTTGACAGCCATAATCACCTTTTTATTGCTTTAAATGCGTTTTTAGCGCATGATTGTACATTTGAGCTCAATGTGTCAAAATCTTAAAAATTAACAGGTGCCCAAGCAATTAAGTGCTAGAATCATCATCCGGATGCCAAAATAAACTAAATACAGCAAAAGATTTGAGTGCACAACGTTTGGTTTAGATTTGACAGCCATAATCAGCAATTGTGTACATTTGAGCTGAATGTGTCAAAATCTTAAAAATTAACAGGTGCCCAAGCAATTTCATGCTAGAATCATCATCCGGATGCCAAAATAAACTAAATACAGCAAAAGATTTGAGTGCACAACGTTTGGTTTAGGTTTGACAGCCATAATCACCTTTTTATTGCTTTAAATGCGTTTTTAGCGCATGATTGTACATTTGAGCTCAATGTGTCAAAATCTTAAAAATTAACAGGTGCCCAAGCAATTAAGTGCTAGAATCATCATCCGGATGCCAAAATAAACTAAATACAGCAAAAGATTTGAGTGCACAACGTTTGGTTTAGATTTGACAGCCATAATCAGCAATTGTGTACATTTGAGCTGAATGTGTCAAAATCTTAAAAATTAACAGGTGCCCAAGCAATTTCATGCTAGAATCATCATCCGGATGCCAAAATAAACTAAATACAACAAAAGATTTGAGTGCACAACGTTTGGTTTAGGTTTGACAGCCATAATCACCTTTTTATTGCTTTAAATGCGTTTTTAGCGCATGATTGTACATTTGAGCTGAATGTGTCAAAATCTTAAAAATTAACAGGTGCCCAAGCAATTTCATGCTAGAATCATCATCCGGATGCCAAAATAAACTAAATATAGCAAAAGATTTGAGTGCACAACGTTTGGTTTAGGTTTGACAGCCATAATCAGCAATTGTGTACATTTGAGCTGAATGTGTCAAAATCTTAAAAATTAACAGGTGCCCAAGCAATTTCATGCTAGAATCATCATCCGGATGCCAAAATAAACTAAATACAGCAAAAGATTTGAGTGCACAACGTTTGGTTTAGGTTTGACAGCCATAATCACCTTTTTATTGCTTTAAATGCGTTTTTAGCGCATGATTGTACATTTGAGCTGAATGTGTCAAAATCTTAAAAATTAACAGGTGCCCAAGCAATTTCATGCTAGAATCATCATCCGGATGCCAAAATAAACTAAATATAGCAAAAGATTTGAGTGCACAACGTTTGGTTTAGATTTGACAGCCATAATCAGCAATTGTGTACATTTGAGCTGAATGTGTCAAAATCTTAAAAATTAACAGGTGCCCAAGCAATTTCATGCTAGAATCATCATCCGGATGCCAAAATAAACTAAATACAGCAAAAGATTTGAGTGCACAACGTTTGGTTTAGGTTTGACAGCCATAATCACCTTTTTATTGCTTTAAATGCGTTTTTAGCGCATGATTGTACATTTGAGCTGAATGTGTCAAAATCTTAAAAATTAACAGGTGCCCAAGCATTTCATGCTAGAATCATCATCCGGATGCCAAAATAAACTAAATATAGCAAAAGATTTGAGTGCACAACGTTTGGTTTAGGTTTGACAGCCATAATCAGCAATTGTGTACATTTGAGCTGAATGTGTCAAAATCTTAAAAATTAACAGGTGCCCAAGCAATTTCATGCTAGAATCATCATCCGGATGCCAAAATAAACTAAATACAGCAAAAGATTTGAGTGCACAACGTTTGGTTTAGGTTTGACAGCCATAATCACCTTTTTATTGCTTTAAATGCGTTTTTAGCGCATGATTGTACATTTGAGCTGAATGTGTCAAAATCTTAAAAATTAACAGGTGCCCAAGCAATTAAGTGCTAGAATCATCATCCGGATGCCAAAATAAACTAAATACAGCAAAAGATTTGAGTGCACAACGTTTGGTTTAGATTTGACAGCCATAATCAGCAATTGTGTACATTTGAGCTGAATGTGTCAAAATCTTAAAAATTAACAGGTGCCCAAGCAATTTCATGCTAGAATCATCATCCGGATGCCAAAATAAACTAAATACAGCAAAAGATTTGAGTGCACAACATTTGGTTTAGGTTTGACAGCCATAATCACCTTTTTATTGCTTTAAATGCGTTTTTAGCGCATGATTGTACATTTGAGCTGAATGTGTCAAAATCTTAAAAATTAACAGGTGCCCAAGCAATTTCATGCTAGACATCATCCGGATGCCAAAATAAACTAAATATAGCAAAAGATTTGAGTGCACAACGTTTGGTTTAGGTTTGACAGCCATAATCAGCAATTGTGTACATTTGAGCTGAATGTGTCAAAATCTTAAAAATTAACAGGTGCCCAAGCAATTTCATGCTAGAATCATCATCCGGATGCCAAAATAAACTAAATACAGCAAAAGATTTGAGTGCACAACGTTTGGTTTAGGTTTGACAGCCATAATCACCTTTTTATTGCTTTAAATGCGTTTTTAGCGCATGATTGTACATTTGAGCTGAATGTGTCAAAATCTTAAAAATTAACAGGTGCCCAAGCAATTAAGTGCTAGAATCATCATCCGGATGCCAAAATAAACTAAATACAGCAAAAGATTTGAGTGCACAACGTTTGGTTTAGATTTGACAGCCATAATCAGCAATTGTGTACATTTGAGCTGAATGTGTCAAAATCTTAAAAATTAACAGGTGCCCAAGCAATTTCATGCTAGAATCATCATCCGGATGCCAAAATAAACTAAATACAGCAAAAGATTTGAGTGCACAACGTTTGGTTTAGGTTTGACAGCCATAATCACCTTTTTATTGCTTTAAATGCGTTTTTAGCGCATGATTGTACATTTGAGCTGAATGTGTCAAAATCTTAAAAATTAACAGGTGCCCAAGCAATTTCATGCTAGAATCATCATCCGGATGCCAAAATAAACTAAATACAGCAAAAGATTTGAGTGCACAACGTTTGGTTTAGATTTGACAGCCATAATCAGCAATTGTGTACATTTGAGCTGAATGTGTCAAAATCTTAAAAATTAACAGGTGCCCAAGCAATTTCATGCTAGAATCATCATCCGGATGCCAAAATAAACTAAATACAGCAAAAGATTTGAGTGCACAACGTTTGGTTTAGGTTTGACAGCCATAATCACCTTTTTATTGCTTTAAATGCGTTTTTAGCGCATGATTGTACATTTGAGCTGAATGTGTCAAAATCTTAAAAATTAACAGGTGCCCAAGCAATTTCATGCTAGAATCATCATCCGGATGCCAAAATAAACTAAATATAGCAAAAGATTTGAGTGCACAACGTTTGGTTTAGATTTGACAGCCATAATCAGCAATTGTGTACATTTGAGCTGAATGTGTCAAAATCTTAAAAATTAACAGGTGCCCAAGCAATTTCATGCTAGAATCATCATCCGGATGCCAAAATAAACTAAATACAGCAAAAGATTTGAGTGCACAACGTTTGGTTTAGGTTTGACAGCCATAATCACCTTTTTATTGCTTTAAATGCGTTTTTAGCGCATGATTGTACATTTGAGCTGAATGTGTCAAAATCTTAAAAATTAACAGGTGCCCAAGCATTTCATGCTAGAATCATCATCCGGATGCCAAAATAAACTAAATATAGCAAAAGATTTGAGTGCACAACGTTTGGTTTAGGTTTGACAGCCATAATCAGCAATTGTGTACATTTGAGCTGAATGTGTCAAAATCTTAAAAATTAACAGGTGCCCAAGCAATTTCATGCTAGAATCATCATCCGGATGCCAAAATAAACTAAATACAGCAAAAGATTTGAGTGCACAACGTTTGGTTTAGGTTTGACAGCCATAATCACCTTTTTATTGCTTTAAATGCGTTTTTAGCGCATGATTGTGCATTTGAGCTGAATGTGTCAAAATCTTAAAAATTAACAGGTGCCCAAGCAATTTCATGCTAGAATCATCATCCGGATGCCAAAATAAACTAAATATACCAAAAGATTTGAGTGCACAACGTTTGGTTTAGGTTTGACAGCCATAATCAGCAATTGTGTACATTTGAGCTGAATGTGTCAAAATCTTAAAAATTAACAGGTGCCCAAGCAATTTCATGCTAGAATCATCATCCGGATGCCAAAATAAACTAAATACAGCAAAAGATTTGAGTGCACAACGTTTGGTTTAGGTTTGACAGCCATAATCACCTTTTTATTGCTTTAAATGCGTTTTTAGCGCATGATTGTACATTTGAGCTGAATGTGTCAAAATCTTAAAAATTAACAGGTGCCCAAGCAATTAAGTGCTAGAATCATCATCCGGATGCCAAAATAAACTAAATACAGCAAAAGATTTGAGTGCACAACGTTTGGTTTAGATTTGACAGCCATAATCAGCAATTGTGTACATTTGAGCTGAATGTGTCAAAATCTTAAAAATTAACAGGTGCCCAAGCAATTTCATGCTAGAATCATCATCCGGATGCCAAAATAAACTAAATACAGCAAAAGATTTGAGTGCACAACGTTTGGTTTAGGTTTGACAGCCATAATCACCTTTTTATTGCTTTAAATGCGTTTTTAGCGCATGATTGTACATTTGAGCTCAATGTGTCAAAATCTTAAAAATTAACAGGTGCCCAAGCAATTAAGTGCTAGAATCATCATCCGGATGCCAAAATAAACTAAATACAGCAAAAGATTTGAGTGCACAACGTTTGGTTTAGATTTGACAGCCATAATCAGCAATTGTGTACATTTGAGCTGAATGTGTCAAAATCTTAAAAATTAACAGGTGCCCAAGCAATTTCATGCTAGAATCATCATCCGGATGCCAAAATAAACTAAATACAACAAAAGATTTGAGTGCACAACGTTTGGTTTAGGTTTGACAGCCATAATCACCTTTTTATTGCTTTAAATGCGTTTTTAGCGCATGATTGTACATTTGAGCTGAATGTGTCAAAATCTTAAAAATTAACAGGTGCCCAAGCAATTTCATGCTAGAATCATCATCCGGATGCCAAAATAAACTAAATACAGCAAAAGATTTGAGTGCACAACGTTTGGTTTAGGTTTGACAGCCATAATCACCTTTTTATTGCTTTAAATGCGTTTTTAGCGCATGATTGTACATTTGAGCTGAATGTGTCAAAATCTTAAAAATTAACAGGTGCCCAAGCAATTAAGTGCTAGAATCATCATCCGGATGCCAAAATAAACTAAATACAGCAAAAGATTTGAGTGCACAACGTTTGGTTTAGATTTGACAGCCATAATCAGCAATTGTGTACATTTGAGCTGAATGTGTCAAAATCTTAAAAATTAACAGGTGCCCAAGCAATTTCATGCTAGAATCATCATCCGGATGCCAAAATAAACTAAATACAGCAAAAGATTTGAGTGCACAACGTTTGGTTTAGGTTTGACAGCCATAATCACCTTTTTATTGCTTTAAATGCGTTTTTAGCGCATGATTGTACATTTGAGCTCAATGTGTCAAAATCTTAAAAATTAACAGGTGCCCAAGCAATTAAGTGCTAGAATCATCATCCGGATGCCAAAATAAACTAAATACAGCAAAAGATTTGAGTGCACAACGTTTGGTTTAGATTTGACAGCCATAATCAGCAATTGTGTACATTTGAGCTGAATGTGTCAAAATCTTAAAAATTAACAGGTGCCCAAGCAATTTCATGCTAGAATCATCATCCGGATGCCAAAATAAACTAAATACAGCAAAAGATTTGAGTGCACAACGTTTGGTTTAGGTTTGACAGCCATAATCACCTTTTTATTGCTTTAAATGCGTTTTTAGCGCATGATTGTACATTTGAGCTCAATGTGTCAAAATCTTAAAAATTAACAGGTGCCCAAGCAATTAAGTGCTAGAATCATCATCCGGATGCCAAAATAAACTAAATACAGCAAAAGATTTGAGTGCACAACGTTTGGTTTAGATTTGACAGCCATAATCAGCAATTGTGTACATTTGAGCTGAATGTGTCAAAATCTTAAAAATTAACAGGTGCCCAAGCAATTTCATGCTAGAATCATCATCCGGATGCCAAAATAAACTAAATACAACAAAAGATTTGAGTGCACAACGTTTGGTTTAGGTTTGACAGCCATAATCACCTTTTTATTGCTTTAAATGCGTTTTTAGCGCATGATTGTACATTTGAGCTGAATGTGTCAAAATCTTAAAAATTAACAGGTGCCCAAGCAATTTCATGCTAGAATCATCATCCGGATGCCAAAATAAACTAAATATAGCAAAAGATTTGAGTGCACAACGTTTGGTTTAGGTTTGACAGCCATAATCAGCAATTGTGTACATTTGAGCTGAATGTGTCAAAATCTTAAAAATTAACAGGTGCCCAAGCAATTTCATGCTAGAATCATCATCCGGATGCCAAAATAAACTAAATACAGCAAAAGATTTGAGTGCACAACGTTTGGTTTAGGTTTGACAGCCATAATCACCTTTTTATTGCTTTAAATGCGTTTTTAGCGCATGATTGTACATTTGAGCTGAATGTGTCAAAATCTTAAAAATTAACAGGTGCCCAAGCAATTAAGTGCTAGAATCATCATCCGGATGCCAAAATAAACTAAATACAGCAAAAGATTTGAGTGCACAACGTTTGGTTTAGATTTGACAGCCATAATCAGCAATTGTGTACATTTGAGCTGAATGTGTCAAAATCTTAAAAATTAACAGGTGCCCAAGCAATTTCATGCTAGAATCATCATCCGGATGCCAAAATAAACTAAATACAGCAAAAGATTTGAGTGCACAACGTTTGGTTTAGGTTTGACAGCCATAATCACCTTTTTATTGCTTTAAATGCGTTTTTAGCGCATGATTGTACATTTGAGCTGAATGTGTCAAAATCTTAAAAATTAACAGGTGCCCAAGCAATTTCATGCTAGAATCATCATCCGGATGCCAAAATAAACTAAATACAGCAAAAGATTTGAGTGCACAACGTTTGGTTTAGATTTGACAGCCATAATCAGCAATTGTGTACATTTGAGCTGAATGTGTCAAAATCTTAAAAATTAACAGGTGCCCAAGCAATTTCATGCTAGAATCATCATCCGGATGCCAAAATAAACTAAATACAGCAAAAGATTTGAGTGCACAACGTTTGGTTTAGGTTTGACAGCCATAATCACCTTTTTATTGCTTTAAATGCGTTTTTAGCGCATGATTGTACATTTGAGCTGAATGTGTCAAAATCTTAAAAATTAACAGGTGCCCAAGCAATTTCATGCTAGAATCATCATCCGGATGCCAAAATAAACTAAATATAGCAAAAGATTTGAGTGCACAACGTTTGGTTTAGATTTGACAGCCATAATCAGCAATTGTGTACATTTGAGCTGAATGTGTCAAAATCTTAAAAATTAACAGGTGCCCAAGCAATTTCATGCTAGAATCATCATCCGGATGCCAAAATAAACTAAATACAGCAAAAGATTTGAGTGCACAACGTTTGGTTTAGGTTTGACAGCCATAATCACCTTTTTATTGCTTTAAATGCGTTTTTAGCGCATGATTGTACATTTGAGCTGAATGTGTCAAAATCTTAAAAATTAACAGGTGCCCAAGCATTTCATGCTAGAATCATCATCCGGATGCCAAAATAAACTAAATATAGCAAAAGATTTGAGTGCACAACGTTTGGTTTAGGTTTGACAGCCATAATCAGCAATTGTGTACATTTGAGCTGAATGTGTCAAAATCTTAAAAATTAACAGGTGCCCAAGCAATTTCATGCTAGAATCATCATCCGGATGCCAAAATAAACTAAATACAGCAAAAGATTTGAGTGCACAACGTTTGGTTTAGGTTTGACAGCCATAATCACCTTTTTATTGCTTTAAATGCGTTTTTAGCGCATGATTGTACATTTGAGCTCAATGTGTCAAAATCTTAAAAATTAACAGGTGCCCAAGCAATTAAGTGCTAGAATCATCATCCGGATGCCAAAATAAACTAAATACAGCAAAAGATTTGAGTGCACAACGTTTGGTTTAGATTTGACAGCCATAATCAGCAATTGTGTACATTTGAGCTGAATGTGTCAAAATCTTACAAATTAACAGGTGCCCAAGCAATTTCATGCTAGAATCATCATCCGGATGCCAAAATAAACTAAATACAACAAAAGATTTGAGTGCACAACGTTTGGTTTAGGTTTGACAGCCATAATCACCTTTTTATTGCTTTAAATGCGTTTTTAGCGCATGATTGTACATTTGAGCTGAATGTGTCAAAATCTTAAAAATTAACAGGTGCCCAAGCAATTTCATGCTAGAATCATCATCCGGATGCCAAAATAAACTAAATACAGCAAAAGATTTGAGTGCACAACGTTTGGTTTAGGTTTGACAGCCATAATCACCTTTTTATTGCTTTAAATGCGTTTTTAGCGCATGATTGTACATTTGAGCTGAATGTGTCAAAATCTTAAAAATTAACAGGTGCCCAAGCAATTAAGTGCTAGAATCATCATCCGGATGCCAAAATAAACTAAATACAGCAAAAGATTTGAGTGCACAACGTTTGGTTTAGATTTGACAGCCATAATCAGCAATTGTGTACATTTGAGCTGAATGTGTCAAAATCTTAAAAATTAACAGGTGCCCAAGCAATTTCATGCTAGAATCATCATCCGGATGCCAAAATAAACTAAATACAGCAAAAGATTTGAGTGCACAACGTTTGGTTTAGGTTTGACAGCCATAATCACCTTTTTATTGCTTTAAATGCGTTTTTAGCGCATGATTGTACATTTGAGCTGAATGTGTCAAAATCTTAAAAATTAACAGGTGCCCAAGCAATTTCATGCTAGAATCATCATCCGGATGCCAAAATAAACTAAATACAGCAAAAGATTTGAGTGCACAACGTTTGGTTTAGATTTGACAGCCATAATCAGCAATTGTGTACATTTGAGCTGAATGTGTCAAAATCTTAAAAATTAACAGGTGCCCAAGCAATTTCATGCTAGAATCATCATCCGGATGCCAAAATAAACTAAATACAGCAAAAGATTTGAGTGCACAACGTTTGGTTTAGGTTTGACAGCCATAATCACCTTTTTATTGCTTTAAATGCGTTTTTAGCGCATGATTGTACATTTGAGCTGAATGTGTCAAAATCTTAAAAATTAACAGGTGCCCAAGCAATTAAGTGCTCGAATCATCATCCGGATGCCAAAATAAACTAAATACAGCAAAAGATTTGAGTGCACAACGTTTGGTTTAGATTTGACAGCCATAATCAGCAATTGTGTACATTTGAGCTGAATGTGTCAAAATCTTAAAAATTAACAGGTGCCCAAGCAATTTCATGCTAGAATCATCATCCGGATGCCAAAATAAACTAAATACAGCAAAAGATTTGAGTGCACAACGTTTGGTTTAGGTTTGACAGCCATAATCACCTTTTTATTGCTTTAAATGCGTTTTTAGCGCATGATTGTACATTTGAGCTCAATGTGTCAAAATCTTAAAAATTAACAGGTGCCCAAGCAATTTCATGCTAGAATCATCATCCGGATGCCAAAATAAACTAAATACAGCAAAAGATTTGAGTGCACAACGTTTGGTTTAGATTTGACAGCCATAATCAGCAATTGTGTACATTTGAGCTGAATGTGTCAAAATCTTAAAAATTAACAGGTGCCCAAGCAATTTCATGCTAGAATCATCATCCGGATGCCAAAATAAACTAAATACAGCAAAAGATTTGAGTGCACAACGTTTGGTTTAGGTTTGACAGCCATAATCACCTTTTTATTGCTTTAAATGCGTTTTTAGCGCATGATTGTACATTTGAGCTGAATGTGTCAAAATCTTACAAATTAACAGGTGCCCAAGCAATTAAGTGCTAGAATCATCATCCGGATGCCAAAATAAACTAAATACAGCAAAAGATTTGAGTGCACAACGTTTGGTTTAGATTTGACAGCCATAATCAGCAATTGTGTACATTTGAGCTGAATGTGTCAAAATCTTAAAAATTAACAGGTGCCCAAGCAATTTCATGCTAGAATCATCATCCGGATGCCAAAATAAACTAAATACAGCAAAAGATTTGAGTGCACAACGTTTGGTTTAGATTTGACAGCCATAATCAGCAATTGTGTACATTTGAGCTGAATGTGTCAAAATCTTAAAAATTAACAGGTGCCCAAGCAATTTCATGCTAGAATCATCATCCGGATGCCAAAATAAACTAAATACAGCAAAAGATTTGAGTGCACAACGTTTGGTTTAGGTTTGACAGCCATAATCACCTTTTTATTGCTTTAAATGCGTTTTTAGCGCATGATTGTACATTTGAGCTGAATGTGTCAAAATCTTAAAAATTAACAGGTGCCCAAGCAATTTCATGCTAGAATCATCATCCGGATGCCAAAATAAACTAAATACAGCAAAAGATTTGAGTGCACAACGTTTGGTTTAGATTTGACAGCCATAATCAGCAATTGTGTACATTTGAGCTGAATGTGTCAAAATCTTAAAAATTAACAGGTGCCCAAGCAATTTCATGCTAGAATCATCATCCGGATGCCAAAATAAACTAAATACAGCAAAAGATTTGAGTGCACAACGTTTGGTTTAGGTTTGACAGCCATAATCACCTTTTTATTGCTTTAAATGCGTTTTTTAGCGCATGATTGTACATTTGAGCTGAATGTGTCAAAATCTTAAAAATTAACAGGTGCCCAAGCAATTAAGTGCTAGAATCATCATCCGGATGCCAAAATAAACTAAATACAGCAAAAGATTTGAGTGCACAACGTTTGGTTTAGATTTGACAGCCATAATCAGCAATTGTGTACATTTGAGCTGAATGTGTCAAAATCTTAAAAATTAACAGGTGCCCAAGCAATTTCATGCTAGAATCATCATCCGGATGCCAAAATAAACTAAATACAGCAAAAGATTTGAGTGCACAACGTTTGGTTTAGGTTTGACAGCCATAATCACCTTTTTATTGCTTTAAATGCGTTTTTAGCGCATGATTGTACATTTGAGCTGAATGTGTCAAAATCTTAAAAATTAACAGGTGCCCAAGCAATTAAGTGCTAGAATCATCATCCGGATGCCAAAATAAACTAAATACAGCAAAAGATTTGAGTGCACAACGTTTGGTTTAGATTTGACAGCCATAATCAGCAATTGTGTACATTTGAGCTGAATGTGTCAAAATCTTAAAAATTAACAGGTGCCCAAGCAATTTCATGCTAGAATCATCATCCGGATGCCAAAATAAACTAAATACAGCAAAAGATTTGAGTGCACAACGTTTGGTTTAGGTTTGACAGCCATAATCACCTTTTTATTGCTTTAAATGCGTTTTTAGCGCATGATTGTGCATTTGAGCTGAATGTGTCAAAATCTTAAAAATTAACAGGTGCCCAAGCAATTTCATGCTAGAATCATCATCCGGATGCCAAAATAAACTAAATATAGCAAAAGATTTGAGTGCACAACGTTTGGTTTAGGTTTGACAGCCATAATCAGCAATTGTGTACATTTGAGCTGAATGTGTCAAAATCTTAAAAATTAACAGGTGCCCAAGCAATTTCATGCTAGAATCATCATCCGGATGCCAAAATAAACTAAATACAGCAAAAGATTTGAGTGCACAACGTTTGGTTTAGGTTTGACAGCCATAATCACCTTTTTATTGCTTTAAATGCGTTTTTAGCGCATGATTGTACATTTGAGCTGAATGTGTCAAAATCTTAAAAATTAACAGGTGCCCAAGCAATTTCATGCTAGAATCATCATCCGGATGCCAAAATAAACTAAATACAGCAAAAGATTTGAGTGCACAACGTTTGGTTTAGGTTTGACAGCCATAATCACCTTTTTATTGCTTTAAATGCGTTTTTAGCGCATGATTGTACATTTGAGCTGAATGTGTCAAAATCTTAAAAATTAACAGGTGCCCAAGCAATTAAGTGCTAGAATCATCATCCGGATGCCAAAATAAACTAAATACAGCAAAAGATTTGAGTGCACAACGTTTGGTTTAGATTTGACAGCCATAATCAGCAATTGTGTACATTTGAGCTGAATGTGTCAAAATCTTAAAAATTAACAGGTGCCCAAGCAATTTCATGCTAGAATCATCATCCGGATGCCAAAATAAACTAAATACAGCAAAAGATTTGAGTGCACAACGTTTGGTTTAGGTTTGACAGCCATAATCACCTTTTTATTGCTTTAAATGCGTTTTTAGCGCATGATTGTACATTTGAGCTGAATGTGTCAAAATCTTAAAAATTAACAGGTGCCCAAGCAATTTCATGCTAGAATCATCATCCGGATGCCAAAATAAACTAAATACAGCAAAAGATTTGAGTGCACAACGTTTGGTTTAGATTTGACAGCCATAATCAGCAATTGTGTACATTTGAGCTGAATGTGTCAAAATCTTAAAAATTAACAGGTGCCCAAGCAATTTCATGCTAGAATCATCATCCGGATGCCAAAATAAACTAAATACAGCAAAAGATTTGAGTGCACAACGTTTGGTTTAGGTTTGACAGCCATAATCACCTTTTTATTGCTTTAAATGCGTTTTTAGCGCATGATTGTACATTTGAGCTGAATGTGTCAAAATCTTAAAAATTAACAGGTGCCCAAGCAATTAAGTGCTAGAATCATCATCCGGATGCCAAAATAAACTAAATACAGCAAAAGATTTGAGTGCACAACGTTTGGTTTAGATTTGACAGCCATAATCAGCAATTGTGTACATTTGAGCTGAATGTGTCAAAATCTTAAAAATTAACAGGTGCCCAAGCAATTTCATGCTAGAATCATCATCCGGATGCCAAAATAAACTAAATACAGCAAAAGATTTGAGTGCACAACGTTTGGTTTAGGTTTGACAGCCATAATCACCTTTTTATTGCTTTAAATGCGTTTTTAGCGCATGATTGTGCATTTGAGCTGAATGTGTCAAAATCTTAAAAATTAACAGGTGCCCAAGCAATTTCATGCTAGAATCATCATCCGGATGCCAAAATAAACTAAATATAGCAAAAGATTTGAGTGCACAACGTTTGGTTTAGGTTTGACAGCCATAATCAGCAATTGTGTACATTTGAGCTGAATGTGTCAAAATCTTAAAAATTAACAGGTGCCCAAGCAATTTCATGCTAGAATCATCATCCGGATGCCAAAATAAACTAAATACAGCAAAAGATTTGAGTGCACAACGTTTGGTTTAGGTTTGACAGCCATAATCACCTTTTTATTGCTTTAAATGCGTTTTTAGCGCATGATTGTACATTTGAGCTGAATGTGTCAAAATCTTAAAAATTAACAGGTGCCCAAGCAATTAAGTGCTAGAATCATCATCCGGATGCCAAAATAAACTAAATACAGCAAAAGATTTGAGTGCACAACGTTTGGTTTAGATTTGACAGCCATAATCAGCAATTGTGTACATTTGAGCTGAATGTGTCAAAATCTTAAAAATTAACAGGTGCCCAAGCAATTTCATGCTAGAATCATCATCCGGATGCCAAAATAAACTAAATACAGCAAAAGATTTGAGTGCACAACGTTTGGTTTAGGTTTGACAGCCATAATCACCTTTTTATTGCTTTAAATGCGTTTTTAGCGCATGATTGTACATTTGAGCTCAATGTGTCAAAATCTTAAAAATTAACAGGTGCCCAAGCAATTAAGTGCTAGAATCATCATCCGGATGCCAAAATAAACTAAATACAGCAAAAGATTTGAGTGCACAACGTTTGGTTTAGATTTGACAGCCATAATCAGCAATTGTGTACATTTGAGCTGAATGTGTCAAAATCTTAAAAATTAACAGGTGCCCAAGCAATTTCATGCTAGAATCATCATCCGGATGCCAAAATAAACTAAATACAACAAAAGATTTGAGTGCACAACGTTTGGTTTAGGTTTGACAGCCATAATCACCTTTTTATTGCTTTGAATGCGTTTTTAGCGCATGATTGTACATTTGAGCTGAATGTGTCAAAATCTTAAAAATTAACAGGTGCCCAAGCAATTTCATGCTAGAATCATCATCCGGATGCCAAAATAAACTAAATATAGCAAAAGATTTGAGTGCACAACGTTTGGTTTAGGTTTGACAGCCATAATCAGCAATTGTGTACATTTGAGCTGAATGTGTCAAAATCTTAAAAATTAACAGGTGCCCAAGCAATTTCATGCTAGAATCATCATCCGGATGCCAAAATAAACTAAATACAGCAAAAGATTTGAGTGCACAACGTTTGGTTTAGGTTTGACAGCCATAATCACCTTTTTATTGCTTTAAATGCGTTTTTAGCGCATGATTGTACATTTGAGCTGAATGTGTCAAAATCTTAAAAATTAACAGGTGCCCAAGCAATTAAGTGCTAGAATCATCATCCGGATGCCAAAATAAACTAAATACAGCAAAAGATTTGAGTGCACAACGTTTGGTTTAGATTTGACAGCCATAATCAGCAATTGTGTACATTTGAGCTGAATGTGTCAAAATCTTAAAAATTAACAGGTGCCCAAGCAATTTCATGCTAGAATCATCATCCGGATGCCAAAATAAACTAAATACAGCAAAAGATTTGAGTGCACAACGTTTGGTTTAGGTTTGACAGCCATAATCACCTTTTTATTGCTTTAAATGCGTTTTTAGCGCATGATTGTACATTTGAGCTGAATGTGTCAAAATCTTAAAAATTAACAGGTGCCCAAGCAATTTCATGCTAGAATCATCATCCGGATGCCAAAATAAACTAAATACAGCAAAAGATTTGAGTGCACAACGTTTGGTTTAGATTTGACAGCCATAATCAGCAATTGTGTACATTTGAGCTGAATGTGTCAAAATCTTAAAAATTAACAGGTGCCCAAGCAATTTCATGCTAGAATCATCATCCGGATGCCAAAATAAACTAAATACAGCAAAAGATTTGAGTGCACAACGTTTGGTTTAGGTTTGACAGCCATAATCACCTTTTTATTGCTTTAAATGCGTTTTTAGCGCATGATTGTACATTTGAGCTGAATGTGTCAAAATCTTAAAAATTAACAGGTGCCCAAGCAATTTCATGCTAGAATCATCATCCGGATGCCAAAATAAACTAAATATAGCAAAAGATTTGAGTGCACAACGTTTGGTTTAGATTTGACAGCCATAATCAGCAATTGTGTACATTTGAGCTGAATGTGTCAAAATCTTAAAAATTAACAGGTGCCCAAGCAATTTCATGCTAGAATCATCATCCGGATGCCAAAATAAACTAAATACAGCAAAAGATTTGAGTGCACAACGTTTGGTTTAGGTTTGACAGCCATAATCACCTTTTTATTGCTTTAAATGCGTTTTTAGCGCATGATTGTACATTTGAGCTGAATGTGTCAAAATCTTAAAAATTAACAGGTGCCCAAGCATTTCATGCTAGAATCATCATCCGGATGCCAAAATAAACTAAATATAGCAAAAGATTTGAGTGCACAACGTTTGGTTTAGGTTTGACAGCCATAATCAGCAATTGTGTACATTTGAGCTGAATGTGTCAAAATCTTAAAAATTAACAGGTGCCCAAGCAATTTCATGCTAGAATCATCATCCGGATGCCAAAATAAACTAAATACAGCAAAAGATTTGAGTGCACAACGTTTGGTTTAGGTTTGACAGCCATAATCACCTTTTTATTGCTTTAAATGCGTTTTTAGCGCATGATTGTACATTTGAGCTCAATGTGTCAAAATCTTAAAAATTAACAGGTGCCCAAGCAATTAAGTGCTAGAATCATCATCCGGATGCCAAAATAAACTAAATACAGCAAAAGATTTGAGTGCACAACGTTTGGTTTAGATTTGACAGCCATAATCAGCAATTGTGTACATTTGAGCTGAATGTGTCAAAATCTTACAAATTAACAGGTGCCCAAGCAATTTCATGCTAGAATCATCATCCGGATGCCAAAATAAACTAAATACAGCAAAAGATTTGAGTGCACAACGTTTGGTTTAGGTTTGACAGCCATAATCACCTTTTTATTGCTTTAAATGCGTTTTTAGCGCATGATTGTACATTTGAGCTGAATGTGTCAAAATCTTAAAAATTAACAGGTGCCCAAGCAATTAAGTGCTAGAATCATCATCCGGATGCCAAAATAAACTAAATACAGCAAAAGATTTGAGTGCACAACGTTTGGTTTAGATTTGACAGCCATAATCAGCAATTGTGTACATTTGAGCTGAATGTGTCAAAATCTTAAAAATTAACAGGTGCCCAAGCAATTTCATGCTAGAATCATCATCCGGATGCCAAAATAAACTAAATACAGCAAAAGATTTGAGTGCACAACGTTTGGTTTAGGTTTGACAGCCATAATCACCTTTTTATTGCTTTAAATGCGTTTTTAGCGCATGATTGTACATTTGAGCTGAATGTGTCAAAATCTTAAAAATTAACAGGTGCCCAAGCAATTTCATGCTAGAATCATCATCCGGATGCCAAAATAAACTAAATACAGCAAAAGATTTGAGTGCACAACGTTTGGTTTAGATTTGACAGCCATAATCAGCAATTGTGTACATTTGAGCTGAATGTGTCAAAATCTTAAAAATTAACAGGTGCCCAAGCAATTTCATGCTAGAATCATCATCCGGATGCCAAAATAAACTAAATACAGCAAAAGATTTGAGTGCACAACGTTTGGTTTAGGTTTGACAGCCATAATCACCTTTTTATTGCTTTAAATGCGTTTTTAGCGCATGATTGTACATTTGAGCTGAATGTGTCAAAATCTTAAAAATTAACAGGTGCCCAAGCAATTAAGTGCTAGAATCATCATCCGGATGCCAAAATAAACTAAATACAGCAAAAGATTTGAGTGCACAACGTTTGGTTTAGATTTGACAGCCATAATCAGCAATTGTGTACATTTGAGCTGAATGTGTCAAAATCTTAAAAATTAACAGGTGCCCAAGCAATTTCATGCTAGAATCATCATCCGGATGCCAAAATAAACTAAATACAGCAAAAGATTTGAGTGCACAACGTTTGGTTTAGGTTTGACAGCCATAATCACCTTTTTATTGCTTTAAATGCGTTTTTAGCGCATGATTGTGCATTTGAGCTGAATGTGTCAAAATCTTAAAAATTAACAGGTGCCCAAGCAATTTCATGCTAGAATCATCATCCGGATGCCAAAATAAACTAAATATAGCAAAAGATTTGAGTGCACAACGTTTGGTTTAGGTTTGACAGCCATAATCAGCAATTGTGTACATTTGAGCTGAATGTGTCAAAATCTTAAAAATTAACAGGTGCCCAAGCAATTTCATGCTAGAATCATCATCCGGATGCCAAAATAAACTAAATACAGCAAAAGATTTGAGTGCACAACGTTTGGTTTAGGTTTGACAGCCATAATCACCTTTTTATTGCTTTAAATGCGTTTTTAGCGCATGATTGTACATTTGAGCTGAATGTGTCAAAATCTTAAAAATTAACAGGTGCCCAAGCAATTAAGTGCTAGAATCATCATCCGGATGCCAAAATAAACTAAATACAGCAAAAGATTTGAGTGCACAACGTTTGGTTTAGATTTGACAGCCATAATCAGCAATTGTGTACATTTGAGCTGAATGTGTCAAAATCTTAAAAATTAACAGGTGCCCAAGCAATTTCATGCTAGAATCATCATCCGGATGCCAAAATAAACTAAATACAGCAAAAGATTTGAGTGCACAACGTTTGGTTTAGGTTTGACAGCCATAATCACCTTTTTATTGCTTTAAATGCGTTTTTAGCGCATGATTGTACATTTGAGCTCAATGTGTCAAAATCTTAAAAATTAACAGGTGCCCAAGCAATTAAGTGCTAGAATCATCATCCGGATGCCAAAATAAACTAAATACAGCAAAAGATTTGAGTGCACAACGTTTGGTTTAGATTTGACAGCCATAATCAGCAATTGTGTACATTT
Source organism: Festucalex cinctus (assembly GCF_051991245.1). Classification (NCBI taxonomy): domain Eukaryota; kingdom Metazoa; phylum Chordata; class Actinopteri; order Syngnathiformes; family Syngnathidae; genus Festucalex; species Festucalex cinctus. Next base: position 94,304 of record NW_027520298.1, on the reverse strand, counting down.
GAGCTGAATGTGTCAAAATCTTAAAAATTAACAGGTGCCCAAGCAATTTCATGCTAGAATCATCATCCGGATGCCAAAATAAACTAAATACAGCAAAAGATTTGAGTGCACAACGTTTGGTTTAGGTTTGACAGCCATAATCACCTTTTTATTGCTTTAAATGCGTTTTTAGCGCATGATTGTACATTTGAGCTGAATGTGTCAAAATCTTAAAAATTAACAGGTGCCCAAGCAATTTCATGCTAGAATCATCATCCGGATGCCAAAATAAACTAAATACAGCAAAAGATTTGAGTGCACAACGTTTGGTTTAGATTTGACAGCCATAATCAGCAATTGTGTACATTTGAGCTGAATGTGTCAAAATCTTAAAAATTAACAGGTGCCCAAGCAATTTCATGCTAGAATCATCATCCGGATGCCAAAATAAACTAAATACAGCAAAAGATTTGAGTGCACAACGTTTGGTTTAGGTTTGACAGCCATAATCACCTTTTTATTGCTTTAAATGCGTTTTTAGCGCATGATTGTACATTTGAGCTGAATGTGTCAAAATCTTAAAAATTAACAGGTGCCCAAGCAATTTCATGCTAGAATCATCATCCGGATGCCAAAATAAACTAAATATAGCAAAAGATTTGAGTGCACAACGTTTGGTTTAGATTTGACAGCCATAATCAGCAATTGTGTACATTTGAGCTGAATGTGTCAAAATCTTAAAAATTAACAGGTGCCCAAGCAATTTCATGCTAGAATCATCATCCGGATGCCAAAATAAACTAAATACAGCAAAAGATTTGAGTGCACAACGTTTGGTTTAGGTTTGACAGCCATAATCACCTTTTTATTGCTTTAAATGCGTTTTTAGCGCATGATTGTACATTTGAGCTGAATGTGTCAAAATCTTAAAAATTAACAGGTGCCCAAGCATTTCATGCTAGAATCATCATCCGGATGCCAAAATAAACTAAATATAGCAAAAGATTTGAGTGCACAACGTTTGGTTTAGGTTTGACAGCCATAATCAGCAATTGTGTACATTTGAGCTGAATGTGTCAAAATCTTAAAAATTAACAGGTGCCCAAGCAATTTCATGCTAGAATCATCATCCGGATGCCAAAATAAACTAAATACAGCAAAAGATTTGAGTGCACAACGTTTGGTTTAGGTTTGACAGCCATAATCACCTTTTTATTGCTTTAAATGCGTTTTTAGCGCATGATTGTACATTTGAGCTGAATGTGTCAAAATCTTAAAAATTAACAGGTGCCCAAGCAATTAAGTGCTAGAATCATCATCCGGATGCCAAAATAAACTAAATACAGCAAAAGATTTGAGTGCACAACGTTTGGTTTAGATTTGACAGCCATAATCAGCAATTGTGTACATTTGAGCTGAATGTGTCAAAATCTTAAAAATTAACAGGTGCCCAAGCAATTTCATGCTAGAATCATCATCCGGATGCCAAAATAAACTAAATACAGCAAAAGATTTGAGTGCACAACATTTGGTTTAGGTTTGACAGCCATAATCACCTTTTTATTGCTTTAAATGCGTTTTTAGCGCATGATTGTACATTTGAGCTGAATGTGTCAAAATCTTAAAAATTAACAGGTGCCCAAGCAATTTCATGCTAGACATCATCCGGATGCCAAAATAAACTAAATATAGCAAAAGATTTGAGTGCACAACGTTTGGTTTAGGTTTGACAGCCATAATCAGCAATTGTGTACATTTGAGCTGAATGTGTCAAAATCTTAAAAATTAACAGGTGCCCAAGCAATTTCATGCTAGAATCATCATCCGGATGCCAAAATAAACTAAATACAGCAAAAGATTTGAGTGCACAACGTTTGGTTTAGGTTTGACAGCCATAATCACCTTTTTATTGCTTTAAATGCGTTTTTAGCGCATGATTGTACATTTGAGCTGAATGTGTCAAAATCTTACAAATTAACAGGTGCCCAAGCAATTAAGTGCTAGAATCATCATCCGGATGCCAAAATAAACTAAATACAGCAAAAGATTTGAGTGCACAACGTTTGGTTTAGATTTGACAGCCATAATCAGCAATTGTGTACATTTGAGCTGAATGTGTCAAAATCTTAAAAATTAACAGGTGCCCAAGCAATTTCATGCTAGAATCATCATCCGGATGCCAAAATAAACTAAATACAGCAAAAGATTTGAGTGCACAACGTTTGGTTTAGGTTTGACAGCCATAATCACCTTTTTATTGCTTTAAATGCGTTTTTAGCGCATGATTGTACATTTGAGCTGAATGTGTCAAAATCTTAAAAATTAACAGGTGCCCAAGCAATTTCATGCTAGAATCATCATCCGGATGCCAAAATAAACTAAATACAGCAAAAGATTTGAGTGCACAACGTTTGGTTTAGGTTTGACAGCCATAATCACCTTTTTATTGCTTTAAATGCGTTTTTAGCGCATGATTGTACATTTGAGCTGAATGTGTCAAAATCTTAAAAATTAACAGGTGCCCAAGCAATTTCATGCTAGAATCATCATCCGGATGCCAAAATAAACTAAATACAGCAAAAGATTTGAGTGCACAACGTTTGGTTTAGGTTTGACAGCCATAATCACCTTTTTATTGCTTTAAATGCGTTTTTAGCGCATGATTGTGCATTTGAGCTGAATGTGTCAAAATCTTAAAAATTAACAGGTGCCCAAGCAATTTCATGCTAGAATCATCATCCGGATGCCAAAATAAACTAAATATAGCAAAAGATTTGAGTGCACAACGTTTGGTTTAGGTTTGACAGCCATAATCAGCAATTGTGTACATTTGAGCTGAATGTGTCAAAATCTTAAAAATTAACAGGTGCCCAAGCAATTTCATGCTAGAATCATCATCCGGATGCCAAAATAAACTAAATACAGCAAAAGATTTGAGTGCACAACGTTTGGTTTAGGTTTGACAGCCATAATCACCTTTTTATTGCTTTAAATGCGTTTTTAGCGCATGATTGTACATTTGAGCTGAATGTGTCAAAATCTTAAAAATTAACAGGTGCCCAAGCAATTTCATGCTAGAATCATCATCCGGATGCCAAAATAAACTAAATACAGCAAAAGATTTGAGTGCACAACGTTTGGTTTAGGTTTGACAGCCATAATCACCTTTTTATTGCTTTAAATGCGTTTTTAGCGCATGATTGTACATTTGAGCTGAATGTGTCAAAATCTTAAAAATTAACAGGTGCCCAAGCAATTAAGTGCTAGAATCATCATCCGGATGCCAAAATAAACTAAATACAGCAAAAGATTTGAGTGCACAACGTTTGGTTTAGATTTGACAGCCATAATCAGCAATTGTGTACATTTGAGCTGAATGTGTCAAAATCTTAAAAATTAACAGGTGCCCAAGCAATTTCATGCTAGAATCATCATCCGGATGCCAAAATAAACTAAATACAGCAAAAGATTTGAGTGCACAACGTTTGGTTTAGGTTTGACAGCCATAATCACCTTTTTATTGCTTTAAATGCGTTTTTAGCGCATGATTGTACATTTGAGCTCAATGTGTCAAAATCTTAAAAATTAACAGGTGCCCAAGCAATTAAGTGCTAGAATCATCATCCGGATGCCAAAATAAACTAAATACAGCAAAAGATTTGAGTGCACAACGTTTGGTTTAGATTTGACAGCCATAATCAGCAATTGTGTACATTTGAGCTGAATGTGTCAAAATCTTAAAAATTAACAGGTGCCCAAGCAATTTCATGCTAGAATCATCATCCGGATGCCAAAATAAACTAAATACAGCAAAAGATTTGAGTGCACAACGTTTGGTTTAGGTTTGACAGCCATAATCACCTTTTTATTGCTTTAAATGCGTTTTTAGCGCATGATTGTACATTTGAGCTCAATGTGTCAAAATCTTAAAAATTAACAGGTGCCCAAGCAATTAAGTGCTAGAATCATCATCCGGATGCCAAAATAAACTAAATACAGCAAAAGATTTGAGTGCACAACGTTTGGTTTAGATTTGACAGCCATAATCAGCAATTGTGTACATTTGAGCTGAATGTGTCAAAATCTTAAAAATTAACAGGTGCCCAAGCAATTTCATGCTAGAATCATCATCCGGATGCCAAAATAAACTAAATACAACAAAAGATTTGAGTGCACAACGTTTGGTTTAGGTTTGACAGCCATAATCACCTTTTTATTGCTTTAAATGCGTTTTTAGCGCATGATTGTACATTTGAGCTGAATGTGTCAAAATCTTAAAAATTAACAGGTGCCCAAGCAATTTCATGCTAGAATCATCATCCGGATGCCAAAATAAACTAAATATAGCAAAAGATTTGAGTGCACAACGTTTGGTTTAGGTTTGACAGCCATAATCAGCAATTGTGTACATTTGAGCTGAATGTGTCAAAATCTTAAAAATTAACAGGTGCCCAAGCAATTTCATGCTAGAATCATCATCCGGATGCCAAAATAAACTAAATACAGCAAAAGATTTGAGTGCACAACGTTTGGTTTAGGTTTGACAGCCATAATCACCTTTTTATTGCTTTAAATGCGTTTTTAGCGCATGATTGTACATTTGAGCTGAATGTGTCAAAATCTTAAAAATTAACAGGTGCCCAAGCAATTAAGTGCTAGAATCATCATCTGGATGCCAAAATAAACTAAATACAGCAAAAGATTTGAGTGCACAACGTTTGGTTTAGATTTGACAGCCATAATCAGCAATTGTGTACATTTGAGCTGAATGTGTCAAAATCTTAAAAATTAACAGGTGCCCAAGCAATTTCATGCTAGAATCATCATCCGGATGCCAAAATAAACTAAATACAGCAAAAGATTTGAGTGCACAACGTTTGGTTTAGGTTTGACAGCCATAATCACCTTTTTATTGCTTTAAATGCGTTTTTAGCGCATGATTGTACATTTGAGCTGAATGTGTCAAAATCTTAAAAATTAACAGGTGCCCAAGCAATTTCATGCTAGAATCATCATCCGGATGCCAAAATAAACTAAATACAGCAAAAGATTTGAGTGCACAACGTTTGGTTTAGATTTGACAGCCATAATCAGCAATTGTGTACATTTGAGCTGAATGTGTCAAAATCTTAAAAATTAACAGGTGCCCAAGCAATTTCATGCTAGAATCATCATCCGGATGCCAAAATAAACTAAATAGAGCAAAAGATTTGAGTGCACAACGTTTGGTTTAGGTTTGACAGCCATAATCACCTTTTTATTGCTTTAAATGCGTTTTTAGCGCATGATTGTACATTTGAGCTGAATGTGTCAAAATCTTAAAAATTAACAGGTGCCCAAGCAATTTCATGCTAGAATCATCATCCGGATGCCAAAATAAACTAAATATAGCAAAAGATTTGAGTGCACAACGTTTGGTTTAGATTTGACAGCCATAATCAGCAATTGTGTACATTTGAGCTGAATGTGTCAAAATCTTAAAAATTAACAGGTGCCCAAGCAATTTCATGCTAGAATCATCATCCGGATGCCAAAATAAACTAAATACAGCAAAAGATTTGAGTGCACAACGTTTGGTTTAGGTTTGACAGCCATAATCACCTTTTTATTGCTTTAAATGCGTTTTTAGCGCATGATTGTACATTTGAGCTGAATGTGTCAAAATCTTAAAAATTAACAGGTGCCCAAGCATTTCATGCTAGAATCATCATCCGGATGCCAAAATAAACTAAATATAGCAAAAGATTTGAGTGCACAACGTTTGGTTTAGGTTTGACAGCCATAATCAGCAATTGTGTACATTTGAGCTGAATGTGTCAAAATCTTAAAAATTAACAGGTGCCCAAGCAATTTCATGCTAGAATCATCATCCGGATGCCAAAATAAACTAAATACAGCAAAAGATTTGAGTGCACAACGTTTGGTTTAGGTTTGACAGCCATAATCACCTTTTTATTGCTTTAAATGCGTTTTTAGCGCATGATTGTACATTTGAGCTCAATGTGTCAAAATCTTAAAAATTAACAGGTGCCCAAGCAATTAAGTGCTAGAATCATCATCCGGATGCCAAAATAAACTAAATACAGCAAAAGATTTGAGTGCACAACGTTTGGTTTAGATTTGACAGCCATAATCAGCAATTGTGTACATTTGAGCTGAATGTGTCAAAATCTTACAAATTAACAGGTGCCCAAGCAATTTCATGCTAGAATCATCATCCGGATGCCAAAATAAACTAAATACAACAAAAGATTTGAGTGCACAACGTTTGGTTTAGGTTTGACAGCCATAATCACCTTTTTATTGCTTTAAATGCGTTTTTAGCGCATGATTGTACATTTGAGCTGAATGTGTCAAAATCTTAAAAATTAACAGGTGCCCAAGCAATTTCATGCTAGAATCATCATCCGGATGCCAAAATAAACTAAATATAGCAAAAGATTTGAGTGCACAACGTTTGGTTTAGGTTTGACAGCCATAATCAGCAATTGTGTACATTTGAGCTGAATGTGTCAAAATCTTAAAAATTAACAGGTGCCCAAGCAATTTCATGCTAGAATCATCATCCGGATGCCAAAATAAACTAAATACAGCAAAAGATTTGAGTGCACAACGTTTGGTTTAGGTTTGACAGCCATAATCACCTTTTTATTGCTTTAAATGCGTTTTTAGCGCATGATTGTACATTTGAGCTGAATGTGTCAAAATCTTAAAAATTAACAGGTGCCCAAGCAATTAAGTGCTAGAATCATCATCCGGATGCCAAAATAAACTAAATACAGCAAAAGATTTGAGTGCACAACGTTTGGTTTAGATTTGACAGCCATAATCAGCAATTGTGTACATTTGAGCTGAATGTGTCAAAATCTTAAAAATTAACAGGTGCCCAAGCAATTTCATGCTAGAATCATCATCCGGATGCCAAAATAAACTAAATACAGCAAAAGATTTGAGTGCACAACGTTTGGTTTAGGTTTGACAGCCATAATCACCTTTTTATTGCTTTAAATGCGTTTTTAGCGCATGATTGTACATTTGAGCTGAATGTGTCAAAATCTTAAAAATTAACAGGTGCCCAAGCAATTTCATGCTAGAATCATCATCCGGATGCCAAAATAAACTAAATACAGCAAAAGATTTGAGTGCACAACGTTTGGTTTAGATTTGACAGCCATAATCAGCAATTGTGTACATTTGAGCTGAATGTGTCAAAATCTTAAAAATTAACAGGTGCCCAAGCAATTTCATGCTAGAATCATCATCCGGATGCCAAAATAAACTAAATACAGCAAAAGATTTGAGTGCACAACGTTTGGTTTAGGTTTGACAGCCATAATCACCTTTTTATTGCTTTAAATGCGTTTTTAGCGCATGATTGTACATTTGAGCTGAATGTGTCAAAATCTTAAAAATTAACAGGTGCCCAAGCAATTTCATGCTAGAATCATCATCCGGATGCCAAAATAAACTAAATATAGCAAAAGATTTGAGTGCACAACGTTTGGTTTAGATTTGACAGCCATAATCAGCAATTGTGTACATTTGAGCTGAATGTGTCAAAATCTTAAAAATTAACAGGTGCCTAAGCAATTTCATGCTAGAATCATCATCCGGATGCCAAAATAAACTAAATACAGCAAAAGATTTGAGTGCACAACGTTTGGTTTAGGTTTGACAGCCATAATCACCTTTTTATTGCTTTAAATGCGTTTTTAGCGCATGATTGTACATTTGAGCTGAATGTGTCAAAATCTTAAAAATTAACAGGTGCCCAAGCAATTAAGTGCTAGAATCATCATCCGGATGCCAAAATAAACTAAATACAGCAAAAGATTTGAGTGCACAACGTTTGGTTTAGATTTGACAGCCATAATCAGCAATTGTGTACATTTGAGCTGAATGTGTCAAAATCTTAAAAATTAACAGGTGCCCAAGCAATTTCATGCTAGAATCATCATCCGGATGCCAAAATAAACTAAATACAGCAAAAGATTTGAGTGCACAACATTTGGTTTAGGTTTGACAGCCATAATCACCTTTTTATTGCTTTAAATGCGTTTTTAGCGCATGATTGTACATTTGAGCTGAATGTGTCAAAATCTTAAAAATTAACAGGTGCCCAAGCAATTTCATGCTAGACATCATCCGGATGCCAAAATAAACTAAATATAGCAAAAGATTTGAGTGCACAACGTTTGGTTTAGGTTTGACAGCCATAATCAGCAATTGTGTACATTTGAGCTGAATGTGTCAAAATCTTAAAAATTAACAGGTGCCCAAGCAATTTCATGCTAGAATCATCATCCGGATGCCAAAATAAACTAAATACAGCAAAAGATTTGAGTGCACAACGTTTGGTTTAGGTTTGACAGCCATAATCACCTTTTTATTGCTTTAAATGCGTTTTTAGCGCATGATTGTACATTTGAGCTGAATGTGTCAAAATCTTACAAATTAACAGGTGCCCAAGCAATTAAGTGCTAGAATCATCATCCGGATGCCAAAATAAACTAAATACAGCAAAAGATTTGAGTGCACAACGTTTGGTTTAGATTTGACAGCCATAATCAGCAATTGTGTACATTTGAGCTGAATGTGTCAAAATCTTAAAAATTAACAGGTGCCCAAGCAATTTCATGCTAGAATCATCATCCGGATGCCAAAATAAACTAAATACAGCAAAAGATTTGAGTGCACAACGTTTGGTTTAGATTTGACAGCCATAATCAGCAATTGTGTACATTTGAGCTGAATGTGTCAAAATCTTAAAAATTAACAGGTGCCCAAGCAATTTCATGCTAGAATCATCATCCGGATGCCAAAATAAACTAAATACAGCAAAAGATTTGAGTGCACAACGTTTGGTTTAGGTTTGACAGCCATAATCACCTTTTTATTGCTTTAAATGCGTTTTTAGCGCATGATTGTACATTTGAGCTGAATGTGTCAAAATCTTAAAAATTAACAGGTGCCCAAGCAATTTCATGCTAGAATCATCATCCGGATGCCAAAATAAACTAAATACAGCAAAAGATTTGAGTGCACAACGTTTGGTTTAGGTTTGACAGCCATAATCACCTTTTTATTGCTTTAAATGCGTTTTTAGCGCATGATTGTACATTTGAGCTGAATGTGTCAAAATCTTAAAAATTAACAGGTGCCCAAGCAATTTCATGCTAGAATCATCATCCGGATGCCAAAATAAACTAAATACAGCAAAAGATTTGAGTGCACAACGTTTGGTTTAGGTTTGACAGCCATAATCACCTTTTTATTGCTTTAAATGCGTTTTTAGCGCATGATTGTACATTTGAGCTGAATGTGTCAAAATCTTAAAAATTAACAGGTGCCCAAGCAATTAAGTGCTAGAATCATCATCCGGATGCCAAAATAAACTAAATACAGCAAAAGATTTGAGTGCACAACGTTTGGTTTAGATTTGACAGCCATAATCAGCAATTGTGTACATTTGAGCTGAATGTGTCAAAATCTTAAAAATTAACAGGTGCCCAAGCAATTTCATGCTAGAATCATCATCCGGATGCCAAAATAAACTAAATACAGCAAAAGATTTGAGTGCACAACGTTTGGTTTAGGTTTGACAGCCATAATCACCTTTTTATTGCTTTAAATGCGTTTTTAGCGCATGATTGTGCATTTGAGCTGAATGTGTCAAAATCTTAAAAATTAACAGGTGCCCAAGCAATTTCATGCTAGAATCATCATCCGGATGCCAAAATAAACTAAATATAGCAAAAGATTTGAGTGCACAACGTTTGGTTTAGGTTTGACAGCCATAATCAGCAATTGTGTACATTTGAGCTGAATGTGTCAAAATCTTAAAAATTAACAGGTGCCCAAGCAATTTCATGCTAGAATCATCATCCGGATGCCAAAATAAACTAAATACAGCAAAAGATTTGAGTGCACAACGTTTGGTTTAGGTTTGACAGCCATAATCACCTTTTTATTGCTTTAAATGCGTTTTTAGCGCATGATTGTACATTTGAGCTGAATGTGTCAAAATCTTAAAAATTAACAGGTGCCCAAGCAATTAAGTGCTAGAATCATCATCCGGATGCCAAAATAAACTAAATACAGCAAAAGATTTGAGTGCACAACGTTTGGTTTAGATTTGACAGCCATAATCAGCAATTGTGTACATTTGAGCTGAATGTGTCAAAATCTTAAAAATTAACAGGTGCCCAAGCAATTTCATGCTAGAATCATCATCCGGATGCCAAAATAAACTAAATACAGCAAAAGATTTGAGTGCACAACGTTTGGTTTAGGTTTGACAGCCATAATCACCTTTTTATTGCTTTAAATGCGTTTTTAGCGCATGATTGTACATTTGAGCTCAATGTGTCAAAATCTTAAAAATTAACAGGTGCCCAAGCAATTAAGTGCTAGAATCATCATCCGGATGCCAAAATAAACTAAATACAGCAAAAGATTTGAGTGCACAACGTTTGGTTTAGATTTGACAGCCATAATCAGCAATTGTGTACATTTGAGCTGAATGTGTCAAAATCTTAAAAATTAACAGGTGCCCAAGCAATTTCATGCTAGAATCATCATCCGGATGCCAAAATAAACTAAATACAACAAAAGATTTGAGTGCACAACGTTTGGTTTAGGTTTGACAGCCATAATCACCTTTTTATTGCTTTGAATGCGTTTTTAGCGCATGATTGTACATTTGAGCTGAATGTGTCAAAATCTTAAAAATTAACAGGTGCCCAAGCAATTTCATGCTAGAATCATCATCCGGATGCCAAAATAAACTAAATATAGCAAAAGATTTGAGTGCACAACGTTTGGTTTAGGTTTGACAGCCATAATCAGCAATTGTGTACATTTGAGCTGAATGTGTCAAAATCTTAAAAATTAACAGGTGCCCAAGCAATTTCATGCTAGAATCATCATCCGGATGCCAAAATAAACTAAATACAGCAAAAGATTTGAGTGCACAACGTTTGGTTTAGGTTTGACAGCCATAATCACCTTTTTATTGCTTTAAATGCGTTTTTAGCGCATGATTGTACATTGAGCTGAATGTGTCAAAATCTTAAAAATTAACAGGTGCCCAAGCAATTAAGTGCTAGAATCATCATCCGGATGCCAAAATAAACTAAATACAGCAAAAGATTTGAGTGCACAACGTTTGGTTTAGATTTGACAGCCATAATCAGCAATTGTGTACATTTGAGCTGAATGTGTCAAAATCTTAAAAATTAACAGGTGCCCAAGCAATTTCATGCTAGAATCATCATCCGGATGCCAAAATAAACTAAATACAGCAAAAGATTTGAGTGCACAACGTTTGGTTTAGGTTTGACAGCCATAATCACCTTTTTATTGCTTTAAATGCGTTTTTAGCGCATGATTGTACATTTGAGCTGAATGTGTCAAAATCTTAAAAATTAACAGGTGCCCAAGCAATTTCATGCTAGAATCATCATCCGGATGCCAAAATAAACTAAATACAGCAAAAGATTTGAGTGCACAACGTTTGGTTTAGATTTGACAGCCATAATCAGCAATTGTGTACATTTGAGCTGAATGTGTCAAAATCTTAAAAATTAACAGGTGCCCAAGCAATTTCATGCTAGAATCATCATCCGGATGCCAAAATAAACTAAATACAGCAAAAGATTTGAGTGCACAACGTTTGGTTTAGGTTTGACAGCCATAATCACCTTTTTATTGCTTTAAATGCGTTTTTAGCGCATGATTGTACATTTGAGCTGAATGTGTCAAAATCTTAAAAATTAACAGGTGCCCAAGCAATTTCATGCTAGAATCATCATCCGGATGCCAAAATAAACTAAATATAGCAAAAGATTTGAGTGCACAACGTTTGGTTTAGATTTGACAGCCATAATCAGCAATTGTGTACATTTGAGCTGAATGTGTCAAAATCTTAAAAATTAACAGGTGCCCAAGCAATTTCATGCTAGAATCATCATCCGGATGCCAAAATAAACTAAATACAGCAAAAGATTTGAGTGCACAACGTTTGGTTTAGGTTTGACAGCCATAATCACCTTTTTATTGCTTTAAATGCGTTTTTAGCGCATGATTGTACATTTGAGCTGAATGTGTCAAAATCTTAAAAATTAACAGGTGCCCAAGCATTTCATGCTAGAATCATCATCCGGATGCCAAAATAAACTAAATATAGCAAAAGATTTGAGTGCACAACGTTTGGTTTAGGTTTGACAGCCATAATCAGCAATTGTGTACATTTGAGCTGAATGTGTCAAAATCTTAAAAATTAACAGGTGCCCAAGCAATTTCATGCTAGAATCATCATCCGGATGCCAAAATAAACTAAATACAGCAAAAGATTTGAGTGCACAACGTTTGGTTTAGGTTTGACAGCCATAATCACCTTTTTATTGCTTTAAATGCGTTTTTAGCGCATGATTGTACATTTGAGCTGAATGTGTCAAAATCTTAAAAATTAACAGGTGCCCAAGCAATTAAGTGCTAGAATCATCATCCGGATGCCAAAATAAACTAAATACAGCAAAAGATTTGAGTGCACAACGTTTGGTTTAGATTTGACAGCCATAATCAGCAATTGTGTACATTTGAGCTGAATGTGTCAAAATCTTAAAAATTAACAGGTGCCCAAGCAATTTCATGCTAGAATCATCATCCGGATGCCAAAATAAACTAAATACAGCAAAAGATTTGAGTGCACAACATTTGGTTTAGGTTTGACAGCCATAATCACCTTTTTATTGCTTTAAATGCGTTTTTAGCGCATGATTGTACATTTGAGCTGAATGTGTCAAAATCTTAAAAATTAACAGGTGCCCAAGCAATTTCATGCTAGACATCATCCGGATGCCAAAATAAACTAAATATAGCAAAAGATTTGAGTGCACAACGTTTGGTTTAGGTTTGACAGCCATAATCAGCAATTGTGTACATTTGAGCTGAATGTGTCAAAATCTTAAAAATTAACAGGTGCCCAAGCAATTTCATGCTAGAATCATCATCCGGATGCCAAAATAAACTAAATACAGCAAAAGATTTGAGTGCACAACGTTTGGTTTAGGTTTGACAGCCATAATCACCTTTTTATTGCTTTAAATGCGTTTTTAGCGCATGATTGTACATTTGAGCTGAATGTGTCAAAATCTTACAAATTAACAGGTGCCCAAGCAATTAAGTGCTAGAATCATCATCCGGATGCCAAAATAAACTAAATACAGCAAAAGATTTGAGTGCACAACGTTTGGTTTAGATTTGACAGCCATAATCAGCAATTGTGTACATTTGAGCTGAATGTGTCAAAATCTTAAAAATTAACAGGTGCCCAAGCAATTTCATGCTAGAATCATCATCCGGATGCCAAAATAAACTAAATACAGCAAAAGATTTGAGTGCACAACGTTTGGTTTAGGTTTGACAGCCATAATCACCTTTTTATTGCTTTAAATGCGTTTTTAGCGCATGATTGTACATTTGAGCTGAATGTGTCAAAATCTTAAAAATTAACAGGTGCCCAAGCAATTTCATGCTAGAATCATCATCCGGATGCCAAAATAAACTAAATACAGCAAAAGATTTGAGTGCACAACGTTTGGTTTAGATTTGACAGCCATAATCAGCAATTGTGTACATTTGAGCTGAATGTGTCAAAATCTTAAAAATTAACAGGTGCCCAAGCAATTTCATGCTAGAATCATCATCCGGATGCCAAAATAAACTAAATACAGCAAAAGATTTGAGTGCACAACGTTTGGTTTAGGTTTGACAGCCATAATCACCTTTTTATTGCTTTAAATGCGTTTTTTAGCGCATGATTGTACATTTGAGCTGAATGTGTCAAAATCTTAAAAATTAACAGGTGCCCAAGCAATTAAGTGCTAGAATCATCATCCGGATGCCAAAATAAACTAAATACAGCAAAAGATTTGAGTGCACAACGTTTGGTTTAGATTTGACAGCCATAATCAGCAATTGTGTACATTTGAGCTGAATGTGTCAAAATCTTAAAAATTAACAGGTGCCCAAGCAATTTCATGCTAGAATCATCATCCGGATGCCAAAATAAACTAAATACAGCAAAAGATTTGAGTGCACAACGTTTGGTTTAGGTTTGACAGCCATAATCACCTTTTTATTGCTTTAAATGCGTTTTTAGCGCATGATTGTACATTTGAGCTGAATGTGTCAAAATCTTAAAAATTAACAGGTGCCCAAGCAATTAAGTGCTAGAATCATCATCCGGATGCCAAAATAAACTAAATACAGCAAAAGATTTGAGTGCACAACGTTTGGTTTAGATTTGACAGCCATAATCAGCAATTGTGTACATTTGAGCTGAATGTGTCAAAATCTTAAAAATTAACAGGTGCCCAAGCAATTTCATGCTAGAATCATCATCCGGATGCCAAAATAAACTAAATACAGCAAAAGATTTGAGTGCACAACGTTTGGTTTAGGTTTGACAGCCATAATCACCTTTTTATTGCTTTAAATGCGTTTTTAGCGCATGATTGTGCATTTGAGCTGAATGTGTCAAAATCTTAAAAATTAACAGGTGCCCAAGCAATTTCATGCTAGAATCATCATCCGGATGCCAAAATAAACTAAATATAGCAAAAGATTTGAGTGCACAACGTTTGGTTTAGGTTTGACAGCCATAATCAGCAATTGTGTACATTTGAGCTGAATGTGTCAAAATCTTAAAAATTAACAGGTGCCCAAGCAATTTCATGCTAGAATCATCATCCGGATGCCAAAATAAACTAAATACAGCAAAAGATTTGAGTGCACAACGTTTGGTTTAGGTTTGACAGCCATAATCACCTTTTTATTGCTTTAAATGCGTTTTTAGCGCATGATTGTACATTTGAGCTGAATGTGTCAAAATCTTAAAAATTAACAGGTGCCCAAGCAATTTCATGCTAGAATCATCATCCGGATGCCAAAATAAACTAAATACAGCAAAAGATTTGAGTGCACAACGTTTGGTTTAGGTTTGACAGCCATAATCACCTTTTTATTGCTTTAAATGCGTTTTTAGCGCATGATTGTACATTTGAGCTGAATGTGTCAAAATCTTAAAAATTAACAGGTGCCCAAGCAATTAAGTGCTAGAATCATCATCCGGATGCCAAAATAAACTAAATACAGCAAAAGATTTGAGTGCACAACGTTTGGTTTAGATTTGACAGCCATAATCAGCAATTGTGTACATTTGAGCTGAATGTGTCAAAATCTTAAAAATTAACAGGTGCCCAAGCAATTTCATGCTAGAATCATCATCCGGATGCCAAAATAAACTAAATACAGCAAAAGATTTGAGTGCACAACGTTTGGTTTAGGTTTGACAGCCATAATCACCTTTTTATTGCTTTAAATGCGTTTTTAGCGCATGATTGTACATTTGAGCTCAATGTGTCAAAATCTTAAAAATTAACAGGTGCCCAAGCAATTAAGTGCTAGAATCATCATCCGGATGCCAAAATAAACTAAATACAGCAAAAGATTTGAGTGCACAACGTTTGGTTTAGATTTGACAGCCATAATCAGCAATTGTGTACATTTGAGCTGAATGTGTCAAAATCTTAAAAATTAACAGGTGCCCAAGCAATTTCATGCTAGAATCATCATCCGGATGCCAAAATAAACTAAATACAGCAAAAGATTTGAGTGCACAACGTTTGGTTTAGGTTTGACAGCCATAATCACCTTTTTATTGCTTTAAATGCGTTTTTAGCGCATGATTGTACATTTGAGCTGAATGTGTCAAAATCTTAAAAATTAACAGGTGCCCAAGCAATTTCATGCTAGAATCATCATCCGGATGCCAAAATAAACTAAATACAGCAAAAGATTTGAGTGCACAACGTTTGGTTTAGATTTGACAGCCATAATCAGCAATTGTGTACATTTGAGCTGAATGTGTCAAAATCTTAAAAATTAACAGGTGCCCAAGCAATTTCATGCTAGAATCATCATCCGGATGCCAAAATAAACTAAATACAGCAAAAGATTTGAGTGCACAACGTTTGGTTTAGGTTTGACAGCCATAATCACCTTTTTATTGCTTTAAATGCGTTTTTAGCGCATGATTGTACATTTGAGCTGAATGTGTCAAAATCTTAAAAATTAACAGGTGCCCAAGCAATTTCATGCTAGAATCATCATCCGGATGCCAAAATAAACTAAATATAGCAAAAGATTTGAGTGCACAACGTTTGGTTTAGATTTGACAGCCATAATCAGCAATTGTGTACATTTGAGCTGAATGTGTCAAAATCTTAAAAATTAACAGGTGCCCAAGCAATTTCATGCTAGAATCATCATCCGGATGCCAAAATAAACTAAATACAGCAAAAGATTTGAGTGCACAACGTTTGGTTTAGGTTTGACAGCCATAATCACCTTTTTATTGCTTTAAATGCGTTTTTAGCGCATGATTGTACATTTGAGCTGAATGTGTCAAAATCTTAAAAATTAACAGGTGCCCAAGCATTTCATGCTAGAATCATCATCCGGATGCCAAAATAAACTAAATATAGCAAAAGATTTGAGTGCACAACGTTTGGTTTAGGTTTGACAGCCATAATCAGCAATTGTGTACATTTGAGCTGAATGTGTCAAAATCTTAAAAATTAACAGGTGCCCAAGCAATTTCATGCTAGAATCATCATCCGGATGCCAAAATAAACTAAATACAGCAAAAGATTTGAGTGCACAACGTTTGGTTTAGGTTTGACAGCCATAATCACCTTTTTATTGCTTTAAATGCGTTTTTAGCGCATGATTGTACATTTGAGCTCAATGTGTCAAAATCTTAAAAATTAACAGGTGCCCAAGCAATTAAGTGCTAGAA
The DNA here is from genome assembly GCF_051991245.1 of Festucalex cinctus. Classification (NCBI taxonomy): domain Eukaryota; kingdom Metazoa; phylum Chordata; class Actinopteri; order Syngnathiformes; family Syngnathidae; genus Festucalex; species Festucalex cinctus. The sequence goes on along the minus strand of NW_027520298.1, from coordinate 77,461 downwards.
TCATCATCCGGATGCCAAAATAAACTAAATACAGCAAAAGATTTGAGTGCACAACGTTTGGTTTAGATTTGACAGCCATAATCAGCAATTGTGTACATTTGAGCTGAATGTGTCAAAATCTTACAAATTAACAGGTGCCCAAGCAATTTCATGCTAGAATCATCATCCGGATGCCAAAATAAACTAAATACAACAAAAGATTTGAGTGCACAACGTTTGGTTTAGGTTTGACAGCCATAATCACCTTTTTATTGCTTTAAATGCGTTTTTAGCGCATGATTGTACATTTGAGCTGAATGTGTCAAAATCTTAAAAATTAACAGGTGCCCAAGCAATTTCATGCTAGAATCATCATCCGGATGCCAAAATAAACTAAATATAGCAAAAGATTTGAGTGCACAACGTTTGGTTTAGGTTTGACAGCCATAATCAGCAATTGTGTACATTTGAGCTGAATGTGTCAAAATCTTACAAATTAACAGGTGCCCAAGCAATTTCATGCTAGAATCATCATCCGGATGCCAAAATAAACTAAATACAGCAAAAGATTTGAGTGCACAACGTTTGGTTTAGGTTTGACAGCCATAATCACCTTTTTATTGCTTTAAATGCGTTTTTAGCGCATGATTGTACATTTGAGCTGAATGTGTCAAAATCTTAAAAATTAACAGGTGCCCAAGCAATTAAGTGCTAGAATCATCATCCGGATGCCAAAATAAACTAAATACAGCAAAAGATTTGAGTGCACAACGTTTGGTTTAGATTTGACAGCCATAATCAGCAATTGTGTACATTTGAGCTGAATGTGTCAAAATCTTAAAAATTAACAGGTGCCCAAGCAATTTCATGCTAGAATCATCATCCGGATGCCAAAATAAACTAAATACAGCAAAAGATTTGAGTGCACAACGTTTGGTTTAGGTTTGACAGCCATAATCACCTTTTTATTGCTTTAAATGCGTTTTTAGCGCATGATTGTACATTTGAGCTCAATGTGTCAAAATCTTAAAAATTAACAGGTGCCCAAGCAATTAAGTGCTAGAATCATCATCCGGATGCCAAAATAAACTAAATACAGCAAAAGATTTGAGTGCACAACGTTTGGTTTAGATTTGACAGCCATAATCAGCAATTGTGTACATTTGAGCTGAATGTGTCAAAATCTTAAAAATTAACAGGTGCCCAAGCAATTTCATGCTAGAATCATCATCCGGATGCCAAAATAAACTAAATACAGCAAAAGATTTGAGTGCACAACGTTTGGTTTAGGTTTGACAGCCATAATCACCTTTTTATTGCTTTAAATGCGTTTTTAGCGCATGATTGTACATTTGAGCTCAATGTGTCAAAATCTTAAAAATTAACAGGTGCCCAAGCAATTAAGTGCTAGAATCATCATCCGGATGCCAAAATAAACTAAATACAGCAAAAGATTTGAGTGCACAACGTTTGGTTTAGATTTGACAGCCATAATCAGCAATTGTGTACATTTGAGCTGAATGTGTCAAAATCTTAAAAATTAACAGGTGCCCAAGCAATTTCATGCTAGAATCATCATCCGGATGCCAAAATAAACTAAATACAACAAAAGATTTGAGTGCACAACGTTTGGTTTAGGTTTGACAGCCATAATCACCTTTTTATTGCTTTAAATGCGTTTTTAGCGCATGATTGTACATTTGAGCTGAATGTGTCAAAATCTTAAAAATTAACAGGTGCCCAAGCAATTTCATGCTAGAATCATCATCCGGATGCCAAAATAAACTAAATATAGCAAAAGATTTGAGTGCACAACGTTTGGTTTAGGTTTGACAGCCATAATCAGCAATTGTGTACATTTGAGCTGAATGTGTCAAAATCTTAAAAATTAACAGGTGCCCAAGCAATTTCATGCTAGAATCATCATCCGGATGCCAAAATAAACTAAATACAGCAAAAGATTTGAGTGCACAACGTTTGGTTTAGGTTTGACAGCCATAATCACCTTTTTATTGCTTTAAATGCGTTTTTAGCGCATGATTGTACATTTGAGCTGAATGTGTCAAAATCTTAAAAATTAACAGGTGCCCAAGCAATTAAGTGCTAGAATCATCATCCGGATGCCAAAATAAACTAAATACAGCAAAAGATTTGAGTGCACAACGTTTGGTTTAGATTTGACAGCCATAATCAGCAATTGTGTACATTTGAGCTGAATGTGTCAAAATCTTAAAAATTAACAGGTGCCCAAGCAATTTCATGCTAGAATCATCATCCGGATGCCAAAATAAACTAAATACAGCAAAAGATTTGAGTGCACAACGTTTGGTTTAGGTTTGACAGCCATAATCACCTTTTTATTGCTTTAAATGCGTTTTTAGCGCATGATTGTACATTTGAGCTGAATGTGTCAAAATCTTAAAAATTAACAGGTGCCCAAGCAATTTCATGCTAGAATCATCATCCGGATGCCAAAATAAACTAAATACAGCAAAAGATTTGAGTGCACAACGTTTGGTTTAGATTTGACAGCCATAATCAGCAATTGTGTACATTTGAGCTGAATGTGTCAAAATCTTAAAAATTAACAGGTGCCCAAGCAATTTCATGCTAGAATCATCATCCGGATGCCAAAATAAACTAAATACAGCAAAAGATTTGAGTGCACAACGTTTGGTTTAGGTTTGACAGCCATAATCACCTTTTTATTGCTTTAAATGCGTTTTTAGCGCATGATTGTACATTTGAGCTGAATGTGTCAAAATCTTAAAAATTAACAGGTGCCCAAGCAATTTCATGCTAGAATCATCATCCGGATGCCAAAATAAACTAAATATAGCAAAAGATTTGAGTGCACAACGTTTGGTTTAGATTTGACAGCCATAATCAGCAATTGTGTACATTTGAGCTGAATGTGTCAAAATCTTACAAATTAACAGGTGCCCAAGCAATTTCATGCTAGAATCATCATCCGGATGCCAAAATAAACTAAATACAACAAAAGATTTGAGTGCACAACGTTTGGTTTAGGTTTGACAGCCATAATCACCTTTTTATTGCTTTAAATGCGTTTTTAGCGCATGATTGTACATTTGAGCTGAATGTGTCAAAATCTTAAAAATTAACAGGTGCCCAAGCAATTTCATGCTAGAATCATCATCCGGATGCCAAAATAAACTAAATATAGCAAAAGATTTGAGTGCACAACGTTTGGTTTAGGTTTGACAGCCATAATCAGCAATTGTGTACATTTGAGCTGAATGTGTCAAAATCTTAAAAATTAACAGGTGCCCAAGCAATTTCATGCTAGAATCATCATCCGGATGCCAAAATAAACTAAATACAGCAAAAGATTTGAGTGCACAACGTTTGGTTTAGGTTTGACAGCCATAATCACCTTTTTATTGCTTTAAATGCGTTTTTAGCGCATGATTGTACATTTGAGCTGAATGTGTCAAAATCTTAAAAATTAACAGGTGCCCAAGCAATTAAGTGCTAGAATCATCATCCGGATGCCAAAATAAACTAAATACAGCAAAAGATTTGAGTGCACAACGTTTGGTTTAGATTTGACAGCCATAATCAGCAATTGTGTACATTTGAGCTGAATGTGTCAAAATCTTAAAAATTAACAGGTGCCCAAGCAATTTCATGCTAGAATCATCATCCGGATGCCAAAATAAACTAAATACAGCAAAAGATTTGAGTGCACAACGTTTGGTTTAGGTTTGACAGCCATAATCACCTTTTTATTGCTTTAAATGCGTTTTTAGCGCATGATTGTACATTTGAGCTGAATGTGTCAAAATCTTAAAAATTAACAGGTGCCCAAGCAATTTCATGCTAGAATCATCATCCGGATGCCAAAATAAACTAAATACAGCAAAAGATTTGAGTGCACAACGTTTGGTTTAGATTTGACAGCCATAATCAGCAATTGTGTACATTTGAGCTGAATGTGTCAAAATCTTAAAAATTAACAGGTGCCCAAGCAATTTCATGCTAGAATCATCATCCGGATGCCAAAATAAACTAAATACAGCAAAAGATTTGAGTGCACAACGTTTGGTTTAGGTTTGACAGCCATAATCACCTTTTTATTGCTTTAAATGCGTTTTTAGCGCATGATTGTACATTTGAGCTGAATGTGTCAAAATCTTAAAAATTAACAGGTGCCCAAGCAATTTCATGCTAGAATCATCATCCGGATGCCAAAATAAACTAAATATAGCAAAAGATTTGAGTGCACAACGTTTGGTTTAGATTTGACAGCCATAATCAGCAATTGTGTACATTTGAGCTGAATGTGTCAAAATCTTAAAAATTAACAGGTGCCCAAGCAATTTCATGCTAGAATCATCATCCGGATGCCAAAATAAACTAAATACAGCAAAAGATTTGAGTGCACAACGTTTGGTTTAGGTTTGACAGCCATAATCACCTTTTTATTGCTTTAAATGCGTTTTTAGCGCATGATTGTACATTTGAGCTGAATGTGTCAAAATCTTAAAAATTAACAGGTGCCCAAGCATTTCATGCTAGAATCATCATCCGGATGCCAAAATAAACTAAATATAGCAAAAGATTTGAGTGCACAACGTTTGGTTTAGGTTTGACAGCCATAATCAGCAATTGTGTACATTTGAGCTGAATGTGTCAAAATCTTAAAAATTAACAGGTGCCCAAGCAATTTCATGCTAGAATCATCATCCGGATGCCAAAATAAACTAAATACAGCAAAAGATTTGAGTGCACAACGTTTGGTTTAGGTTTGACAGCCATAATCACCTTTTTATTGCTTTAAATGCGTTTTTAGCGCATGATTGTACATTTGAGCTGAATGTGTCAAAATCTTAAAAATTAACAGGTGCCCAAGCAATTAAGTGCTAGAATCATCATCCGGATGCCAAAATAAACTAAATACAGCAAAAGATTTGAGTGCACAACGTTTGGTTTAGATTTGACAGCCATAATCAGCAATTGTGTACATTTGAGCTGAATGTGTCAAAATCTTAAAAATTAACAGGTGCCCAAGCAATTTCATGCTAGAATCATCATCCGGATGCCAAAATAAACTAAATACAGCAAAAGATTTGAGTGCACAACGTTTGGTTTAGATTTGACAGCCATAATCAGCAATTGTGTACATTTGAGCTGAATGTGTCAAAATCTTAAAAATTAACAGGTGCCCAAGCAATTTCATGCTAGAATCATCATCCGGATGCCAAAATAAACTAAATACAGCAAAAGATTTGAGTGCACAACGTTTGGTTTAGGTTTGACAGCCATAATCACCTTTTTATTGCTTTAAATGCGTTTTTAGCGCATGATTGTACATTTGAGCTGAATGTGTCAAAATCTTAAAAATTAACAGGTGCCCAAGCAATTTCATGCTAGAATCATCATCCGGATGCCAAAATAAACTAAATACAGCAAAAGATTTGAGTGCACAACGTTTGGTTTAGATTTGACAGCCATAATCAGCAATTGTGTACATTTGAGCTGAATGTGTCAAAATCTTAAAAATTAACAGGTGCCCAAGCAATTTCATGCTAGAATCATCATCCGGATGCCAAAATAAACTAAATACAGCAAAAGATTTGAGTGCACAACGTTTGGTTTAGGTTTGACAGCCATAATCACCTTTTTATTGCTTTAAATGCGTTTTTAGCGCATGATTGTACATTTGAGCTGAATGTGTCAAAATCTTAAAAATTAACAGGTGCCCAAGCAATTAAGTGCTAGAATCATCATCCGGATGCCAAAATAAACTAAATACAGCAAAAGATTTGAGTGCACAACGTTTGGTTTAGATTTGACAGCCATAATCAGCAATTGTGTACATTTGAGCTGAATGTGTCAAAATCTTAAAAATTAACAGGTGCCCAAGCAATTTCATGCTAGAATCATCATCCGGATGCCAAAATAAACTAAATACAGCAAAAGATTTGAGTGCACAACGTTTGGTTTAGGTTTGACAGCCATAATCACCTTTTTATTGCTTTAAATGCGTTTTTAGCGCATGATTGTGCATTTGAGCTGAATGTGTCAAAATCTTAAAAATTAACAGGTGCCCAAGCAATTTCATGCTAGAATCATCATCCGGATGCCAAAATAAACTAAATATAGCAAAAGATTTGAGTGCACAACGTTTGGTTTAGGTTTGACAGCCATAATCAGCAATTGTGTACATTTGAGCTGAATGTGTCAAAATCTTAAAAATTAACAGGTGCCCAAGCAATTTCATGCTAGAATCATCATCCGGATGCCAAAATAAACTAAATACAGCAAAAGATTTGAGTGCACAACGTTTGGTTTAGGTTTGACAGCCATAATCACCTTTTTATTGCTTTAAATGCGTTTTTAGCGCATGATTGTACATTTGAGCTGAATGTGTCAAAATCTTAAAAATTAACAGGTGCCCAAGCAATTAAGTGCTAGAATCATCATCCGGATGCCAAAATAAACTAAATACAGCAAAAGATTTGAGTGCACAACGTTTGGTTTAGATTTGACAGCCATAATCAGCAATTGTGTACATTTGAGCTGAATGTGTCAAAATCTTAAAAATTAACAGGTGCCCAAGCAATTTCATGCTAGAATCATCATCCGGATGCCAAAATAAACTAAATACAGCAAAAGATTTGAGTGCACAACGTTTGGTTTAGGTTTGACAGCCATAATCACCTTTTTATTGCTTTAAATGCGTTTTTAGCGCATGATTGTACATTTGAGCTCAATGTGTCAAAATCTTAAAAATTAACAGGTGCCCAAGCAATTAAGTGCTAGAATCATCATCCGGATGCCAAAATAAACTAAATACAGCAAAAGATTTGAGTGCACAACGTTTGGTTTAGATTTGACAGCCATAATCAGCAATTGTGTACATTTGAGCTGAATGTGTCAAAATCTTAAAAATTAACAGGTGCCCAAGCAATTTCATGCTAGAATCATCATCCGGATGCCAAAATAAACTAAATACAACAAAAGATTTGAGTGCACAACGTTTGGTTTAGGTTTGACAGCCATAATCACCTTTTTATTGCTTTGAATGCGTTTTTAGCGCATGATTGTACATTTGAGCTGAATGTGTCAAAATCTTAAAAATTAACAGGTGCCCAAGCAATTTCATGCTAGAATCATCATCCGGATGCCAAAATAAACTAAATATAGCAAAAGATTTGAGTGCACAACGTTTGGTTTAGGTTTGACAGCCATAATCAGCAATTGTGTACATTTGAGCTGAATGTGTCAAAATCTTAAAAATTAACAGGTGCCCAAGCAATTTCATGCTAGAATCATCATCCGGATGCCAAAATAAACTAAATACAGCAAAAGATTTGAGTGCACAACGTTTGGTTTAGGTTTGACAGCCATAATCACCTTTTTATTGCTTTAAATGCGTTTTTAGCGCATGATTGTACATTTGAGCTGAATGTGTCAAAATCTTAAAAATTAACAGGTGCCCAAGCAATTAAGTGCTAGAATCATCATCCGGATGCCAAAATAAACTAAATACAGCAAAAGATTTGAGTGCACAACGTTTGGTTTAGATTTGACAGCCATAATCAGCAATTGTGTACATTTGAGCTGAATGTGTCAAAATCTTAAAAATTAACAGGTGCCCAAGCAATTTCATGCTAGAATCATCATCCGGATGCCAAAATAAACTAAATACAGCAAAAGATTTGAGTGCACAACGTTTGGTTTAGGTTTGACAGCCATAATCACCTTTGTATTGCTTTAAATGCGTTTTTAGCGCATGATTGTACATTTGAGCTGAATGTGTCAAAATCTTAAAAATTAACAGGTGCCCAAGCAATTAAGTGCTAGAATCATCATCCGGATGCCAAAATAAACTAAATACAGCAAAAGATTTGAGTGCACAACGTTTGGTTTAGATTTGACAGCCATAATCAGCAATTGTGTACATTTGAGCTGAATGTGTCAAAATCTTAAAAATTAACAGGTGCCCAAGCAATTTCATGCTAGAATCATCATCCGGATGCCAAAATAAACTAAATACAGCAAAAGATTTGAGTGCACAACGTTTGGTTTAGGTTTGACAGCCATAATCACCTTTTTATTGCTTTAAATGCGTTTTTAGCGCATGATTGTACATTTGAGCTCAATGTGTCAAAATCTTAAAAATTAACAGGTGCCCAAGCAATTAAGTGCTAGAATCATCATCCGGATGCCAAAATAAACTAAATACAGCAAAAGATTTGAGTGCACAACGTTTGGTTTAGATTTGACAGCCATAATCAGCAATTGTGTACATTTGAGCTGAATGTGTCAAAATCTTAAAAATTAACAGGTGCCCAAGCAATTTCATGCTAGAATCATCATCCGGATGCCAAAATAAACTAAATACAACAAAAGATTTGAGTGCACAACGTTTGGTTTAGGTTTGACAGCCATAATCACCTTTTTATTGCTTTGAATGCGTTTTTAGCGCATGATTGTACATTTGAGCTGAATGTGTCAAAATCTTAAAAATTAACAGGTGCCCAAGCAATTTCATGCTAGAATCATCATCCGGATGCCAAAATAAACTAAATATAGCAAAAGATTTGAGTGCACAACGTTTGGTTTAGGTTTGACAGCCATAATCAGCAATTGTGTACATTTGAGCTGAATGTGTCAAAATCTTAAAAATTAACAGGTGCCCAAGCAATTTCATGCTAGAATCATCATCCGGATGCCAAAATAAACTAAATACAGCAAAAGATTTGAGTGCACAACGTTTGGTTTAGGTTTGACAGCCATAATCACCTTTTTATTGCTTTAAATGCGTTTTTAGCGCATGATTGTACATTTGAGCTGAATGTGTCAAAATCTTAAAAATTAACAGGTGCCCAAGCAATTAAGTGCTAGAATCATCATCCGGATGCCAAAATAAACTAAATACAGCAAAAGATTTGAGTGCACAACGTTTGGTTTAGATTTGACAGCCATAATCAGCAATTGTGTACATTTGAGCTGAATGTGTCAAAATCTTAAAAATTAACAGGTGCCCAAGCAATTTCATGCTAGAATCATCATCCGGATGCCAAAATAAACTAAATACAGCAAAAGATTTGAGTGCACAACGTTTGGTTTAGGTTTGACAGCCATAATCACCTTTGTATTGCTTTAAATGCGTTTTTAGCGCATGATTGTACATTTGAGCTGAATGTGTCAAAATCTTAAAAATTAACAGGTGCCCAAGCAATTTCATGCTAGAATCATCATCCGGATGCCAAAATAAACTAAATACAGCAAAAGATTTGAGTGCACAACGTTTGGTTTAGATTTGACAGCCATAATCAGCAATTGTGTACATTTGAGCTGAATGTGTCAAAATCTTAAAAATTAACAGGTGCCCAAGCAATTTCATGCTAGAATCATCATCCGGATGCCAAAATAAACTAAATACAGCAAAAGATTTGAGTGCACAACGTTTGGTTTAGGTTTGACAGCCATAATCACCTTTTTATTGCTTTAAATGCGTTTTTAGCGCATGATTGTACATTTGAGCTGAATGTGTCAAAATCTTAAAAATTAACAGGTGCCCAAGCAATTTCATGCTAGAATCATCATCCGGATGCCAAAATAAACTAAATATAGCAAAAGATTTGAGTGCACAACGTTTGGTTTAGATTTGACAGCCATAATCAGCAATTGTGTACATTTGAGCTGAATGTGTCAAAATCTTAAAAATTAACAGGTGCCCAAGCAATTTCATGCTAGAATCATCATCCGGATGCCAAAATAAACTAAATACAGCAAAAGATTTGAGTGCACAACGTTTGGTTTAGGTTTGACAGCCATAATCACCTTTTTATTGCTTTAAATGCGTTTTTAGCGCATGATTGTACATTTGAGCTGAATGTGTCAAAATCTTAAAAATTAACAGGTGCCCAAGCATTTCATGCTAGAATCATCATCCGGATGCCAAAATAAACTAAATATAGCAAAAGATTTGAGTGCACAACGTTTGGTTTAGGTTTGACAGCCATAATCAGCAATTGTGTACATTTGAGCTGAATGTGTCAAAATCTTAAAAATTAACAGGTGCCCAAGCAATTTCATGCTAGAATCATCATCCGGATGCCAAAATAAACTAAATACAGCAAAAGATTTGAGTGCACAACGTTTGGTTTAGGTTTGACAGCCATAATCACCTTTTTATTGCTTTAAATGCGTTTTTAGCGCATGATTGTACATTTGAGCTGAATGTGTCAAAATCTTAAAAATTAACAGGTGCCCAAGCAATTAAGTGCTAGAATCATCATCCGGATGCCAAAATAAACTAAATACAGCAAAAGATTTGAGTGCACAACGTTTGGTTTAGATTTGACAGCCATAATCAGCAATTGTGTACATTTGAGCTGAATGTGTCAAAATCTTAAAAATTAACAGGTGCCCAAGCAATTTCATGCTAGAATCATCATCCGGATGCCAAAATAAACTAAATACAGCAAAAGATTTGAGTGCACAACATTTGGTTTAGGTTTGACAGCCATAATCACCTTTTTATTGCTTTAAATGCGTTTTTAGCGCATGATTGTACATTTGAGCTGAATGTGTCAAAATCTTAAAAATTAACAGGTGCCCAAGCAATTTCATGCTAGACATCATCCGGATGCCAAAATAAACTAAATATAGCAAAAGATTTGAGTGCACAACGTTTGGTTTAGGTTTGACAGCCATAATCAGCAATTGTGTACATTTGAGCTGAATGTGTCAAAATCTTAAAAATTAACAGGTGCCCAAGCAATTTCATGCTAGAATCATCATCCGGATGCCAAAATAAACTAAATACAGCAAAAGATTTGAGTGCACAACGTTTGGTTTAGATTTGACAGCCATAATCAGCAATTGTGTACATTTGAGCTGAATGTGTCAAAATCTTAAAAATTAACAGGTGCCCAAGCAATTTCATGCTAGAATCATCATCCGGATGCCAAAATAAACTAAATACAGCAAAAGATTTGAGTGCACAACGTTTGGTTTAGGTTTGACAGCCATAATCACCTTTTTATTGCTTTAAATGCGTTTTTAGCGCATGATTGTACATTTGAGCTGAATGTGTCAAAATCTTAAAAATTAACAGGTGCCCAAGCAATTTCATGCTAGAATCATCATCCGGATGCCAAAATAAACTAAATACAGCAAAAGATTTGAGTGCACAACGTTTGGTTTAGATTTGACAGCCATAATCAGCAATTGTGTACATTTGAGCTGAATGTGTCAAAATCTTAAAAATTAACAGGTGCCCAAGCAATTTCATGCTAGAATCATCATCCGGATGCCAAAATAAACTAAATACAGCAAAAGATTTGAGTGCACAACGTTTGGTTTAGGTTTGACAGCCATAATCACCTTTTTATTGCTTTAAATGCGTTTTTAGCGCATGATTGTACATTTGAGCTGAATGTGTCAAAATCTTAAAAATTAACAGGTGCCCAAGCAATTAAGTGCTAGAATCATCATCCGGATGCCAAAATAAACTAAATACAGCAAAAGATTTGAGTGCACAACGTTTGGTTTAGATTTGACAGCCATAATCAGCAATTGTGTACATTTGAGCTGAATGTGTCAAAATCTTAAAAATTAACAGGTGCCCAAGCAATTTCATGCTAGAATCATCATCCGGATGCCAAAATAAACTAAATACAGCAAAAGATTTGAGTGCACAACGTTTGGTTTAGGTTTGACAGCCATAATCACCTTTTTATTGCTTTAAATGCGTTTTTAGCGCATGATTGTGCATTTGAGCTGAATGTGTCAAAATCTTAAAAATTAACAGGTGCCCAAGCAATTTCATGCTAGAATCATCATCCGGATGCCAAAATAAACTAAATATAGCAAAAGATTTGAGTGCACAACGTTTGGTTTAGGTTTGACAGCCATAATCAGCAATTGTGTACATTTGAGCTGAATGTGTCAAAATCTTAAAAATTAACAGGTGCCCAAGCAATTTCATGCTAGAATCATCATCCGGATGCCAAAATAAACTAAATACAGCAAAAGATTTGAGTGCACAACGTTTGGTTTAGGTTTGACAGCCATAATCACCTTTTTATTGCTTTAAATGCGTTTTTAGCGCATGATTGTACATTTGAGCTGAATGTGTCAAAATCTTAAAAATTAACAGGTGCCCAAGCAATTAAGTGCTAGAATCATCATCCGGATGCCAAAATAAACTAAATACAGCAAAAGATTTGAGTGCACAACGTTTGGTTTAGATTTGACAGCCATAATCAGCAATTGTGTACATTTGAGCTGAATGTGTCAAAATCTTAAAAATTAACAGGTGCCCAAGCAATTTCATGCTAGAATCATCATCCGGATGCCAAAATAAACTAAATACAGCAAAAGATTTGAGTGCACAACGTTTGGTTTAGGTTTGACAGCCATAATCACCTTTTTATTGCTTTAAATGCGTTTTTAGCGCATGATTGTACATTTGAGCTCAATGTGTCAAAATCTTAAAAATTAACAGGTGCCCAAGCAATTAAGTGCTAGAATCATCATCCGGATGCCAAAATAAACTAAATACAGCAAAAGATTTGAGTGCACAACGTTTGGTTTAGATTTGACAGCCATAATCAGCAATTGTGTACATTTGAGCTGAATGTGTCAAAATCTTAAAAATTAACAGGTGCCCAAGCAATTTCATGCTAGAATCATCATCCGGATGCCAAAATAAACTAAATACAACAAAAGATTTGAGTGCACAACGTTTGGTTTAGGTTTGACAGCCATAATCACCTTTTTATTGCTTTGAATGCGTTTTTAGCGCATGATTGTACATTTGAGCTGAATGTGTCAAAATCTTAAAAATTAACAGGTGCCCAAGCAATTTCATGCTAGAATCATCATCCGGATGCCAAAATAAACTAAATATAGCAAAAGATTTGAGTGCACAACGTTTGGTTTAGGTTTGACAGCCATAATCAGCAATTGTGTACATTTGAGCTGAATGTGTCAAAATCTTAAAAATTAACAGGTGCCCAAGCAATTTCATGCTAGAATCATCATCCGGATGCCAAAATAAACTAAATACAGCAAAAGATTTGAGTGCACAACGTTTGGTTTAGGTTTGACAGCCATAATCACCTTTTTATTGCTTTAAATGCGTTTTTAGCGCATGATTGTACATTTGAGCTGAATGTGTCAAAATCTTAAAAATTAACAGGTGCCCAAGCAATTAAGTGCTAGAATCATCATCCGGATGCCAAAATAAACTAAATACAGCAAAAGATTTGAGTGCACAACGTTTGGTTTAGATTTGACAGCCATAATCAGCAATTGTGTACATTTGAGCTGAATGTGTCAAAATCTTAAAAATTAACAGGTGCCCAAGCAATTTCATGCTAGAATCATCATCCGGATGCCAAAATAAACTAAATACAGCAAAAGATTTGAGTGCACAACGTTTGGTTTAGGTTTGACAGCCATAATCACCTTTGTATTGCTTTAAATGCGTTTTTAGCGCATGATTGTACATTTGAGCTGAATGTGTCAAAATCTTAAAAATTAACAGGTGCCCAAGCAATTAAGTGCTAGAATCATCATCCGGATGCCAAAATAAACTAAATACAGCAAAAGATTTGAGTGCACAACGTTTGGTTTAGATTTGACAGCCATAATCAGCAATTGTGTACATTTGAGCTGAATGTGTCAAAATCTTAAAAATTAACAGGTGCCCAAGCAATTTCATGCTAGAATCATCATCCGGATGCCAAAATAAACTAAATACAGCAAAAGATTTGAGTGCACAACGTTTGGTTTAGGTTTGACAGCCATAATCACCTTTTTATTGCTTTAAATGCGTTTTTAGCGCATGATTGTACATTTGAGCTCAATGTGTCAAAATCTTAAAAATTAACAGGTGCCCAAGCAATTAAGTGCTAGAATCATCATCCGGATGCCAAAATAAACTAAATACAGCAAAAGATTTGAGTGCACAACGTTTGGTTTAGATTTGACAGCCATAATCAGCAATTGTGTACATTTGAGCTGAATGTGTCAAAATCTTAAAAATTAACAGGTGCCCAAGCAATTTCATGCTAGAATCATCATCCGGATGCCAAAATAAACTAAATACAGCAAAAGATTTGAGTGCACAACGTTTGGTTTAGGTTTGACAGCCATAATCACCTTTTTATTGCTTTAAATGCGTTTTTAGCGCATGATTGTACATTTGAGCTGAATGTGTCAAAATCTTAAAAATTAACAGGTGCCCAAGCATTTCATGCTAGAATCATCATCCGGATGCCAAAATAAACTAAATATAGCAAAAGATTTGAGTGCACAACGTTTGGTTTAGGTTTGACAGCCATAATCAGCAATTGTGTACATTTGAGCTGAATGTGTCAAAATCTTAAAAATTAACAGGTGCCCAAGCAATTTCATGCTAGAATCATCATCCGGATGCCAAAATAAACTAAATACAGCAAAAGATTTGAGTGCACAACGTTTGGTTTAGGTTTGACAGCCATAATCACCTTTTTATTGCTTTAAATGCGTTTTTAGCGCATGATTGTACATTTGAGCTGAATGTGTCAAAATCTTAAAAATTAACAGGTGCCCAAGCAATTAAGTGCTAGAATCATCATCCGGATGCCAAAATAAACTAAATACAGCAAAAGATTTGAGTGCACAACGTTTGGTTTAGATTTGACAGCCATAATCAGCAATTGTGTACATTTGAGCTGAATGTGTCAAAATCTTAAAAATTAACAGGTGCCCAAGCAATTTCATGCTAGAATCATCATCCGGATGCCAAAATAAACTAAATACAGCAAAAGATTTGAGTGCACAACATTTGGTTTAGGTTTGACAGCCATAATCACCTTTTTATTGCTTTAAATGCGTTTTTTAGCGCATGATTGTACATTTGAGCTGAATGTGTCAAAATCTTAAAAATTAACAGGTGCCCAAGCAATTTCATGCTAGACATCATCCGGATGCCAAAATAAACTAAATATAGCAAAAGATTTGAGTGCACAACGTTTGGTTTAGGTTTGACAGCCATAATCAGCAATTGTGTACATTTGAGCTGAATGTGTCAAAATCTTAAAAATTAACAGGTGCCCAAGCAATTTCATGCTAGAATCATCATCCGGATGCCAAAATAAACTAAATACAGCAAAAGATTTGAGTGCACAACGTTTGGTTTAGGTTTGACAGCCATAATCACCTTTTTATTGCTTTAAATGCGTTTTTAGCGCATGATTGTACATTTGAGCTGAATGTGTCAAAATCTTACAAATTAACAGGTGCCCAAGCAATTAAGTGCTAGAATCATCATCCGGATGCCAAAATAAACTAAATACAGCAAAAGATTTGAGTGCACAACGTTTGGTTTAGATTTGACAGCCATAATCAGCAATTGTGTACATTTGAGCTGAATGTGTCAAAATCTTAAAAATTAACAGGTGCCCAAGCAATTTCATGCTAGAATCATCATCCGGATGCCAAAATAAACTAAATACAGCAAAAGATTTGAGTGCACAACGTTTGGTTTAGGTTTGACAGCCATAATCACCTTTTTATTGCTTTAAATGCGTTTTTAGCGCATGATTGTGCATTTGAGCTGAATGTGTCAAAATCTTAAAAATTAACAGGTGCCCAAGCAATTTCATGCTAGAATCATCATCCGGATGCCAAAATAAACTAAATATAGCAAAAGATTTGAGTGCACAACGTTTGGTTTAGGTTTGACAGCCATAATCAGCAATTGTGTACATTTGAGCTGAATGTGTCAAAATCTTAAAAATTAACAGGTGCCCAAGCAATTTCATGCTAGAATCATCATCCGGATGCCAAAATAAACTAAATACAGCAAAAGATTTGAGTGCACAACGTTTGGTTTAGGTTTGACAGCCATAATCACCTTTTTATTGCTTTAAATGCGTTTTTAGCGCATGATTGTACATTTGAGCTGAATGTGTCAAAATCTTAAAAATTAACAGGTGCCCAAGCAATTAAGTGCTAGAATCATCATCCGGATGCCAAAATAAACTAAATACAGCAAAAGATTTGAGTGCACAACGTTTGGTTTAGATTTGACAGCCATAATCAGCAATTGTGTACATTTGAGCTGAATGTGTCAAAATCTTAAAAATTAACAGGTGCCCAAGCAATTTCATGCTAGAATCATCATCCGGATGCCAAAATAAACTAAATACAGCAAAAGATTTGAGTGCACAACGTTTGGTTTAGGTTTGACAGCCATAATCACCTTTTTATTGCTTTAAATGCGTTTTTAGCGCATGATTGTACATTTGAGCTCAATGTGTCAAAATCTTAAAAATTAACAGGTGCCCAAGCAATTAAGTGCTAGAATCATCATCCGGATGCCAAAATAAACTAAATACAGCAAAAGATTTGAGTGCACAACGTTTGGTTTAGATTTGACAGCCATAATCAGCAATTGTGTACATTTGAGCTGAATGTGTCAAAATCTTAAAAATTAACAGGTGCCCAAGCAATTTCATGCTAGAATCATCATCCGGATGCCAAAATAAACTAAATACAACAAAAGATTTGAGTGCACAACGTTTGGTTTAGGTTTGACAGCCATAATCACCTTTTTATTGCTTTGAATGCGTTTTTAGCGCATGATTGTACATTTGAGCTGAATGTGTCAAAATCTTAAAAATTAACAGGTGCCCAAGCAATTTCATGCTAGAATCATCATCCGGATGCCAAAATAAACTAAATATAGCAAAAGATTTGAGTGCACAACGTTTGGTTTAGGTTTGACAGCCATAATCAGCAATTGTGTACATTTGAGCTGAATGTGTCAAAATCTTAAAAATTAACAGGTGCCCAAGCAATTTCATGCTAGAATCATCATCCGGATGCCAAAATAAACTAAATACAGCAAAAGATTTGAGTGCACAACGTTTGGTTTAGGTTTGACAGCCATAATCACCTTTTTATTGCTTTAAATGCGTTTTTAGCGCATGATTGTACATTTGAGCTGAATGTGTCAAAATCTTAAAAATTAACAGGTGCCCAAGCAATTAAGTGCTAGAATCATCATCCGGATGCCAAAATAAACTAAATACAGCAAAAGATTTGAGTGCACAACGTTTGGTTTAGATTTGACAGCCATAATCAGCAATTGTGTACATTTGAGCTGAATGTGTCAAAATCTTAAAAATTAACAGGTGCCCAAGCAATTTCATGCTAGAATCATCATCCGGATGCCAAAATAAACTAAATACAGCAAAAGATTTGAGTGCACAACGTTTGGTTTAGGTTTGACAGCCATAATCACCTTTGTATTGCTTTAAATGCGTTTTTAGCGCATGATTGTACATTTGAGCTGAATGTGTCAAAATCTTAAAAATTAACAGGTGCCCAAGCAATTAAGTGCTAGAATCATCATCCGGATGCCAAAATAAACTAAATACAGCAAAAGATTTGAGTGCACAACGTTTGGTTTAGATTTGACAGCCATAATCAGCAATTGTGTACATTTGAGCTGAATGTGTCAAAATCTTAAAAATTAACAGGTGCCCAAGCAATTTCATGCTAGAATCATCATCCGGATGCCAAAATAAACTAAATACAGCAAAAGATTTGAGTGCACAACGTTTGGTTTAGGTTTGACAGCCATAATCACCTTTTTATTGCTTTAAATGCGTTTTTAGCGCATGATTGTACATTTGAGCTCAATGTGTCAAAATCTTAAAAATTAACAGGTGCCCAAGCAATTAAGTGCTAGAATCATCATCCGGATGCCAAAATAAACTAAATACAGCAAAAGATTTGAGTGCACAACGTTTGGTTTAGATTTGACAGCCATAATCAGCAATTGTGTACATTTGAGCTGAATGTGTCAAAATCTTAAAAATTAACAGGTGCCCAAGCAATTTCATGCTAGAATCATCATCCGGATGCCAAAATAAACTAAATACAACAAAAGATTTGAGTGCACAACGTTTGGTTTAGGTTTGACAGCCATAATCACCTTTTTATTGCTTTGAATGCGTTTTTAGCGCATGATTGTACATTTGAGCTGAATGTGTCAAAATCTTAAAAATTAACAGGTGCCCAAGCAATTTCATGCTAGAATCATCATCCGGATGCCAAAATAAACTAAATATAGCAAAAGATTTGAGTGCACAACGTTTGGTTTAGGTTTGACAGCCATAATCAGCAATTGTGTACATTTGAGCTGAATGTGTCAAAATCTTAAAAATTAACAGGTGCCCAAGCAATTTCATGCTAGAATCATCATCCGGATGCCAAAATAAACTAAATACAGCAAAAGATTTGAGTGCACAACGTTTGGTTTAGGTTTGACAGCCATAATCACCTTTTTATTGCTTTAAATGCGTTTTTAGCGCATGATTGTACATTTGAGCTGAATGTGTCAAAATCTTAAAAATTAACAGGTGCCCAAGCAATTAAGTGCTAGAATCATCATCCGGATGCCAAAATAAACTAAATACAGCAAAAGATTTGAGTGCACAACGTTTGGTTTAGATTTGACAGCCATAATCAGCAATTGTGTACATTTGAGCTGAATGTGTCAAAATCTTAAAAATTAACAGGTGCCCAAGCAATTTCATGCTAGAATCATCATCCGGATGCCAAAATAAACTAAATACAGCAAAAGATTTGAGTGCACAACGTTTGGTTTAGGTTTGACAGCCATAATCACCTTTGTATTGCTTTAAATGCGTTTTTAGCGCATGATTGTACATTTGAGCTGAATGTGTCAAAATCTTAAAAATTAACAGGTGCCCAAGCAATTTCATGCTAGAATCATCATCCGGATGCCAAAATAAACTAAATACAGCAAAAGATTTGAGTGCACAACGTTTGGTTTAGATTTGACAGCCATAATCAGCAATTGTGTACATTTGAGCTGAATGTGTCAAAATCTTAAAAATTAACAGGTGCCCAAGCAATTTCATGCTAGAATCATCATCCGGATGCCAAAATAAACTAAATACAGCAAAAGATTTGAGTGCACAACGTTTGGTTTAGGTTTGACAGCCATAATCACCTTTTTATTGCTTTAAATGCGTTTTTAGCGCATGATTGTACATTTGAGCTGAATGTGTCAAAATCTTAAAAATTAACAGGTGCCCAAGCAATTTCATGCTAGAATCATCATCCGGATGCCAAAATAAACTAAATATAGCAAAAGATTTGAGTGCACAACGTTTGGTTTAGATTTGACAGCCATAATCAGCAATTGTGTACATTTGAGCTGAATGTGTCAAAATCTTAAAAATTAACAGGTGCCCAAGCAATTTCATGCTAGAATCATCATCCGGATGCCAAAATAAACTAAATACAGCAAAAGATTTGAGTGCACAACGTTTGGTTTAGGTTTGACAGCCATAATCACCTTTTTATTGCTTTAAATGCGTTTTTAGCGCATGATTGTACATTTGAGCTGAATGTGTCAAAATCTTAAAAATTAACAGGTGCCCAAGCATTTCATGCTAGAATCATCATCCGGATGCCAAAATAAACTAAATATAGCAAAAGATTTGAGTGCACAACGTTTGGTTTAGGTTTGACAGCCATAATCAGCAATTGTGTACATTTGAGCTGAATGTGTCAAAATCTTAAAAATTAACAGGTGCCCAAGCAATTTCATGCTAGAATCATCATCCGGATGCCAAAATAAACTAAATACAGCAAAAGATTTGAGTGCACAACGTTTGGTTTAGGTTTGACAGCCATAATCACCTTTTTATTGCTTTAAATGCGTTTTTAGCGCATGATTGTACATTTGAGCTGAATGTGTCAAAATCTTAAAAATTAACAGGTGCCCAAGCAATTAAGTGCTAGAATCATCATCCGGATGCCAAAATAAACTAAATACAGCAAAAGATTTGAGTGCACAACGTTTGGTTTAGATTTGACAGCCATAATCAGCAATTGTGTACATTTGAGCTGAATGTGTCAAAATCTTAAAAATTAACAGGTGCCCAAGCAATTTCATGCTAGAATCATCATCCGGATGCCAAAATAAACTAAATACAGCAAAAGATTTGAGTGCACAACATTTGGTTTAGGTTTGACAGCCATAATCACCTTTTTATTGCTTTAAATGCGTTTTTAGCGCATGATTGTACATTTGAGCTGAATGTGTCAAAATCTTAAAAATTAACAGGTGCCCAAGCAATTTCATGCTAGACATCATCCGGATGCCAAAATAAACTAAATATAGCAAAAGATTTGAGTGCACAACGTTTGGTTTAGGTTTGACAGCCATAATCAGCAATTGTGTACATTTGAGCTGAATGTGTCAAAATCTTAAAAATTAACAGGTGCCCAAGCAATTTCATGCTAGAATCATCATCCGGATGCCAAAATAAACTAAATACAGCAAAAGATTTGAGTGCACAACGTTTGGTTTAGATTTGACAGCCATAATCAGCAATTGTGTACATTTGAGCTGAATGTGTCAAAATCTTAAAAATTAACAGGTGCCCAAGCAATTTCATGCTAGAATCATCATCCGGATGCCAAAATAAACTAAATACAGCAAAAGATTTGAGTGCACAACGTTTGGTTTAGGTTTGACAGCCATAATCACCTTTTTATTGCTTTAAATGCGTTTTTAGCGCATGATTGTACATTTGAGCTGAATGTGTCAAAATCTTAAAAATTAACAGGTGCCCAAGCAATTTCATGCTAGAATCATCATCCGGATGCCAAAATAAACTAAATACAGCAAAAGATTTGAGTGCACAACGTTTGGTTTAGATTTGACAGCCATAATCAGCAATTGTGTACATTTGAGCTGAATGTGTCAAAATCTTAAAAATTAACAGGTGCCCAAGCAATTTCATGCTAGAATCATCATCCGGATGCCAAAATAAACTAAATACAGCAAAAGATTTGAGTGCACAACGTTTGGTTTAGGTTTGACAGCCATAATCACCTTTTTATTGCTTTAAATGCGTTTTTAGCGCATGATTGTACATTTGAGCTGAATGTGTCAAAATCTTAAAAATTAACAGGTGCCCAAGCAATTAAGTGCTAGAATCATCATCCGGATGCCAAAATAAACTAAATACAGCAAAAGATTTGAGTGCACAACGTTTGGTTTAGATTTGACAGCCATAATCAGCAATTGTGTACATTTGAGCTGAATGTGTCAAAATCTTAAAAATTAACAGGTGCCCAAGCAATTTCATGCTAGAATCATCATCCGGATGCCAAAATAAACTAAATACAGCAAAAGATTTGAGTGCACAACGTTTGGTTTAGGTTTGACAGCCATAATCACCTTTTTATTGCTTTAAATGCGTTTTTAGCGCATGATTGTGCATTTGAGCTGAATGTGTCAAAATCTTAAAAATTAACAGGTGCCCAAGCAATTTCATGCTAGAATCATCATCCGGATGCCAAAATAAACTAAATATAGCAAAAGATTTGAGTGCACAACGTTTGGTTTAGGTTTGACAGCCATAATCAGCAATTGTGTACATTTGAGCTGAATGTGTCAAAATCTTAAAAATTAACAGGTGCCCAAGCAATTTCATGCTAGAATCATCATCCGGATGCCAAAATAAACTAAATACAGCAAAAGATTTGAGTGCACAACGTTTGGTTTAGGTTTGACAGCCATAATCACCTTTTTATTGCTTTAAATGCGTTTTTAGCGCATGATTGTACATTTGAGCTGAATGTGTCAAAATCTTAAAAATTAACAGGTGCCCAAGCAATTAAGTGCTAGAATCATCATCCGGATGCCAAAATAAACTAAATACAGCAAAAGATTTGAGTGCACAACGTTTGGTTTAGATTTGACAGCCATAATCAGCAATTGTGTACATTTGAGCTGAATGTGTCAAAATCTTAAAAATTAACAGGTGCCCAAGCAATTTCATGCTAGAATCATCATCCGGATGCCAAAATAAACTAAATACAGCAAAAGATTTGAGTGCACAACGTTTGGTTTAGGTTTGACAGCCATAATCACCTTTTTATTGCTTTAAATGCGTTTTTAGCGCATGATTGTACATTTGAGCTCAATGTGTCAAAATCTTAAAAATTAACAGGTGCCCAAGCAATTAAGTGCTAGAATCATCATCCGGATGCCAAAATAAACTAAATACAGCAAAAGATTTGAGTGCACAACGTTTGGTTTAGATTTGACAGCCATAATCAGCAATTGTGTACATTTGAGCTGAATGTGTCAAAATCTTAAAAATTAACAGGTGCCCAAGCAATTTCATGCTAGAATCATCATCCGGATGCCAAAATAAACTAAATACAACAAAAGATTTGAGTGCACAACGTTTGGTTTAGGTTTGACAGCCATAATCACCTTTTTATTGCTTTGAATGCGTTTTTAGCGCATGATTGTACATTTGAGCTGAATGTGTCAAAATCTTAAAAATTAACAGGTGCCCAAGCAATTTCATGCTAGAATCATCATCCGGATGCCAAAATAAACTAAATATAGCAAAAGATTTGAGTGCACAACGTTTGGTTTAGGTTTGACAGCCATAATCAGCAATTGTGTACATTTGAGCTGAATGTGTCAAAATCTTAAAAATTAACAGGTGCCCAAGCAATTTCATGCTAGAATCATCATCCGGATGCCAAAATAAACTAAATACAGCAAAAGATTTGAGTGCACAACGTTTGGTTTAGGTTTGACAGCCATAATCACCTTTTTATTGCTTTAAATGCGTTTTTAGCGCATGATTGTACATTTGAGCTGAATGTGTCAAAATCTTAAAAATTAACAGGTGCCCAAGCAATTAAGTGCTAGAATCATCATCCGGATGCCAAAATAAACTAAATACAGCAAAAGATTTGAGTGCACAACGTTTGGTTTAGATTTGACAGCCATAATCAGCAATTGTGTACATTTGAGCTGAATGTGTCAAAATCTTAAAAATTAACAGGTGCCCAAGCAATTTCATGCTAGAATCATCATCCGGATGCCAAAATAAACTAAATACAGCAAAAGATTTGAGTGCACAACGTTTGGTTTAGGTTTGACAGCCATAATCACCTTTGTATTGCTTTAAATGCGTTTTTAGCGCATGATTGTACATTTGAGCTGAATGTGTCAAAATCTTAAAAATTAACAGGTGCCCAAGCAATTAAGTGCTAGAATCATCATCCGGATGCCAAAATAAACTAAATACAGCAAAAGATTTGAGTGCACAACGTTTGGTTTAGATTTGACAGCCATAATCAGCAATTGTGTACATTTGAGCTGAATGTGTCAAAATCTTAAAAATTAACAGGTGCCCAAGCAATTTCATGCTAGAATCATCATCCGGATGCCAAAATAAACTAAATACAGCAAAAGATTTGAGTGCACAACGTTTGGTTTAGGTTTGACAGCCATAATCACCTTTTTATTGCTTTAAATGCGTTTTTAGCGCATGATTGTACATTTGAGCTCAATGTGTCAAAATCTTAAAAATTAACAGGTGCCCAAGCAATTAAGTGCTAGAATCATCATCCGGATGCCAAAATAAACTAAATACAGCAAAAGATTTGAGTGCACAACGTTTGGTTTAGATTTGACAGCCATAATCAGCAATTGTGTACATTTGAGCTGAATGTGTCAAAATCTTAAAAATTAACAGGTGCCCAAGCAATTTCATGCTAGAATCATCATCCGGATGCCAAAATAAACTAAATACAGCAAAAGATTTGAGTGCACAACGTTTGGTTTAGGTTTGACAGCCATAATCACCTTTTTATTGCTTTAAATGCGTTTTTAGCGCATGATTGTACATTTGAGCTGAATGTGTCAAAATCTTAAAAATTAACAGGTGCCCAAGCATTTCATGCTAGAATCATCATCCGGATGCCAAAATAAACTAAATATAGCAAAAGATTTGAGTGCACAACGTTTGGTTTAGGTTTGACAGCCATAATCAGCAATTGTGTACATTTGAGCTGAATGTGTCAAAATCTTAAAAATTAACAGGTGCCCAAGCAATTTCATGCTAGAATCATCATCCGGATGCCAAAATAAACTAAATACAGCAAAAGATTTGAGTGCACAACGTTTGGTTTAGGTTTGACAGCCATAATCACCTTTTTATTGCTTTAAATGCGTTTTTAGCGCATGATTGTACATTTGAGCTGAATGTGTCAAAATCTTAAAAATTAACAGGTGCCCAAGCAATTAAGTGCTAGAATCATCATCCGGATGCCAAAATAAACTAAATACAGCAAAAGATTTGAGTGCACAACGTTTGGTTTAGATTTGACAGCCATAATCAGC
This sequence comes from Festucalex cinctus, assembly GCF_051991245.1. Lineage (NCBI taxonomy): Eukaryota > Metazoa > Chordata > Actinopteri > Syngnathiformes > Syngnathidae > Festucalex > Festucalex cinctus. Next base: position 53,244 of record NW_027520298.1, on the reverse strand, counting down.
AATTGTGTACATTTGAGCTGAATGTGTCAAAATCTTAAAAATTAACAGGTGCCCAAGCAATTTCATGCTAGAATCATCATCCGGATGCCAAAATAAACTAAATACAGCAAAAGATTTGAGTGCACAACATTTGGTTTAGGTTTGACAGCCATAATCACCTTTTTATTGCTTTAAATGCGTTTTTTAGCGCATGATTGTACATTTGAGCTGAATGTGTCAAAATCTTAAAAATTAACAGGTGCCCAAGCAATTTCATGCTAGACATCATCCGGATGCCAAAATAAACTAAATATAGCAAAAGATTTGAGTGCACAACGTTTGGTTTAGGTTTGACAGCCATAATCAGCAATTGTGTACATTTGAGCTGAATGTGTCAAAATCTTAAAAATTAACAGGTGCCCAAGCAATTTCATGCTAGAATCATCATCCGGATGCCAAAATAAACTAAATACAGCAAAAGATTTGAGTGCACAACGTTTGGTTTAGGTTTGACAGCCATAATCACCTTTTTATTGCTTTAAATGCGTTTTTAGCGCATGATTGTACATTTGAGCTGAATGTGTCAAAATCTTACAAATTAACAGGTGCCCAAGCAATTAAGTGCTAGAATCATCATCCGGATGCCAAAATAAACTAAATACAGCAAAAGATTTGAGTGCACAACGTTTGGTTTAGATTTGACAGCCATAATCAGCAATTGTGTACATTTGAGCTGAATGTGTCAAAATCTTAAAAATTAACAGGTGCCCAAGCAATTTCATGCTAGAATCATCATCCGGATGCCAAAATAAACTAAATACAGCAAAAGATTTGAGTGCACAACGTTTGGTTTAGGTTTGACAGCCATAATCACCTTTTTATTGCTTTAAATGCGTTTTTAGCGCATGATTGTGCATTTGAGCTGAATGTGTCAAAATCTTAAAAATTAACAGGTGCCCAAGCAATTTCATGCTAGAATCATCATCCGGATGCCAAAATAAACTAAATACAGCAAAAGATTTGAGTGCACAACGTTTGGTTTAGGTTTGACAGCCATAATCACCTTTTTATTGCTTTAAATGCGTTTTTAGCGCATGATTGTACATTGGAGCTGAATGTGTCAAAATCTTAAAAATTAACAGGTGCCCAAGCAATTTCATGCTAGAATCATCATCCGGATGCCAAAATAAACTAAATACAGCAAAAGATTTGAGTGCACAACGTTTGGTTTAGATTTGACAGCCATAATCAGCAATTGTGTACATTTGAGCTGAATGTGTCAAAATCTTAAAAATTAACAGGTGCCCAAGCAATTTCATGCTAGAATCATCATCCGGATGCCAAAATAAACTAAATACAGCAAAAGATTTGAGTGCACAACGTTTGGTTTAGGTTTGACAGCCATAATCACCTTTTTATTGCTTTAAATGCGTTTTTAGCGCATGATTGTACATTTGAGCTGAATGTGTCAAAATCTTAAAAATTAACAGGTGCCCAAGCAATTTCATGCTAGAATCATCATCCGGATGCCAAAATAAACTAAATATAGCAAAAGATTTGAGTGCACAACGTTTGGTTTAGATTTGACAGCCATAATCACCTTTTTATTGCTTTAAATGCGTTTTTAGCGCATGATTGTACATTTGAGCTGAATGTGTCAAAATCTTAAAAATTAACAGGTGCCCAAGCAATTAAGTGCTAGAATCATCATCCGGATGCCAAAATAAACTAAATACAGCAAAAGATTTGAGTGCACAACGTTTGGTTTAGATTTGACAGCCATAATCAGCAATTGTGTACATTTGAGCTGAATGTGTCAAAATCTTAAAAATTAACAGGTGCCCAAGCAATTTCATGCTAGAATCATCATCCGGATGCCAAAATAAACTAAATACAGCAAAAGATTTGAGTGCACAACGTTTGGTTTAGGTTTGACAGCCATAATCACCTTTGTATTGCTTTAAATGCGTTTTTAGCGCATGATTGTACATTTGAGCTGAATGTGTCAAAATCTTAAAAATTAACAGGTGCCCAAGCAATTTCATGCTAGAATCATCATCCGGATGCCAAAATAAACTAAATACAGCAAAAGATTTGAGTGCACAACGTTTGGTTTAGATTTGACAGCCATAATCAGCAATTGTGTACATTTGAGCTGAATGTGTCAAAATCTTAAAAATTAACAGGTGCCCAAGCAATTTCATGCTAGAATCATCATCCGGATGCCAAAATAAACTAAATACAGCAAAAGATTTGAGTGCACAACGTTTGGTTTAGGTTTGACAGCCATAATCACCTTTTTATTGCTTTAAATGCGTTTTTAGCGCATGATTGTACATTTGAGCTGAATGTGTCAAAATCTTAAAAATTAACAGGTGCCCAAGCAATTTCATGCTAGAATCATCATCCGGATGCCAAAATAAACTAAATATAGCAAAAGATTTGAGTGCACAACGTTTGGTTTAGATTTGACAGCCATAATCAGCAATTGTGTACATTTGAGCTGAATGTGTCAAAATCTTAAAAATTAACAGGTGCCCAAGCAATTTCATGCTAGAATCATCATCCGGATGCCAAAATAAACTAAATACAGCAAAAGATTTGAGTGCACAACGTTTGGTTTAGGTTTGACAGCCATAATCACCTTTTTATTGCTTTAAATGCGTTTTTAGCGCATGATTGTACATTTGAGCTGAATGTGTCAAAATCTTAAAAATTAACAGGTGCCCAAGCATTTCATGCTAGAATCATCATCCGGATGCCAAAATAAACTAAATATAGCAAAAGATTTGAGTGCACAACGTTTGGTTTAGGTTTGACAGCCATAATCAGCAATTGTGTACATTTGAGCTGAATGTGTCAAAATCTTAAAAATTAACAGGTGCCCAAGCAATTTCATGCTAGAATCATCATCCGGATGCCAAAATAAACTAAATACAGCAAAAGATTTGAGTGCACAACGTTTGGTTTAGGTTTGACAGCCATAATCACCTTTTTATTGCTTTAAATGCGTTTTTAGCGCATGATTGTACATTTGAGCTGAATGTGTCAAAATCTTAAAAATTAACAGGTGCCCAAGCAATTAAGTGCTAGAATCATCATCCGGATGCCAAAATAAACTAAATACAGCAAAAGATTTGAGTGCACAACGTTTGGTTTAGATTTGACAGCCATAATCAGCAATTGTGTACATTTGAGCTGAATGTGTCAAAATCTTAAAAATTAACAGGTGCCCAAGCAATTTCATGCTAGAATCATCATCCGGATGCCAAAATAAACTAAATACAGCAAAAGATTTGAGTGCACAACATTTGGTTTAGGTTTGACAGCCATAATCACCTTTTTATTGCTTTAAATGCGTTTTTAGCGCATGATTGTACATTTGAGCTGAATGTGTCAAAATCTTAAAAATTAACAGGTGCCCAAGCAATTTCATGCTAGACATCATCCGGATGCCAAAATAAACTAAATATAGCAAAAGATTTGAGTGCACAACGTTTGGTTTAGGTTTGACAGCCATAATCAGCAATTGTGTACATTTGAGCTGAATGTGTCAAAATCTTAAAAATTAACAGGTGCCCAAGCAATTTCATGCTAGAATCATCATCCGGATGCCAAAATAAACTAAATACAGCAAAAGATTTGAGTGCACAACGTTTGGTTTAGGTTTGACAGCCATAATCACCTTTTTATTGCTTTAAATGCGTTTTTAGCGCATGATTGTACATTTGAGCTGAATGTGTCAAAATCTTACAAATTAACAGGTGCCCAAGCAATTAAGTGCTAGAATCATCATCCGGATGCCAAAATAAACTAAATACAGCAAAAGATTTGAGTGCACAACGTTTGGTTTAGATTTGACAGCCATAATCAGCAATTGTGTACATTTGAGCTGAATGTGTCAAAATCTTAAAAATTAACAGGTGCCCAAGCAATTTCATGCTAGAATCATCATCCGGATGCCAAAATAAACTAAATACAGCAAAAGATTTGAGTGCACAACGTTTGGTTTAGGTTTGACAGCCATAATCACCTTTTTATTGCTTTAAATGCGTTTTTAGCGCATGATTGTGCATTTGAGCTGAATGTGTCAAAATCTTAAAAATTAACAGGTGCCCAAGCAATTTCATGCTAGAATCATCATCCGGATGCCAAAATAAACTAAATACAGCAAAAGATTTGAGTGCACAACGTTTGGTTTAGGTTTGACAGCCATAATCACCTTTTTATTGCTTTAAATGCGTTTTTAGCGCATGATTGTACATTGGAGCTGAATGTGTCAAAATCTTAAAAATTAACAGGTGCCCAAGCAATTTCATGCTAGAATCATCATCCGGATGCCAAAATAAACTAAATACAGCAAAAGATTTGAGTGCACAACGTTTGGTTTAGATTTGACAGCCATAATCAGCAATTGTGTACATTTGAGCTGAATGTGTCAAAATCTTAAAAATTAACAGGTGCCCAAGCAATTTCATGCTAGAATCATCATCCGGATGCCAAAATAAACTAAATACAGCAAAAGATTTGAGTGCACAACGTTTGGTTTAGGTTTGACAGCCATAATCACCTTTTTATTGCTTTAAATGCGTTTTTAGCGCATGATTGTACATTTGAGCTGAATGTGTCAAAATCTTAAAAATTAACAGGTGCCCAAGCAATTTCATGCTAGAATCATCATCCGGATGCCAAAATAAACTAAATATAGCAAAAGATTTGAGTGCACAACGTTTGGTTTAGATTTGACAGCCATAATCAGCAATTGTGTACATTTGAGCTGAATGTGTCAAAATCTTAAAAATTAACAGGTGCCCAAGCAATTTCATGCTAGAATCATCACCCGGATGCCAAAATAAACTAAATACAGCAAAAGATTTGAGTGCACAACGTTTGGTTTAGGTTTGACAGCCATAATCACCTTTTTATTGCTTTAAATGCGTTTTTAGCGCATGATTGTACATTTGAGCTGAATGTGTCAAAATCTTAAAAATTAACAGGTGCCCAAGCAATTAAGTGCTAGAATCATCATCCGGATGCCAAAATAAACTAAATACAGCAAAAGATTTGAGTGCACAACGTTTGGTTTAGATTTGACAGCCATAATCAGCAATTGTGTACATTTGAGCTGAATGTGTCAAAATCTTAAAAATTAACAGGTGCCCAAGCAATTTCATGCTAGAATCATCATCCGGATGCCAAAATAAACTAAATACAGCAAAAGATTTGAGTGCACAACGTTTGGTTTAGGTTTGACAGCCATAATCACCTTTTTATTGCTTTAAATGCGTTTTTAGCGCATGATTGTACATTTGAGCTCAATGTGTCAAAATCTTAAAAATTAACAGGTGCCCAAGCAATTTCATGCTAGAATCATCATCCGGATGCCAAAATAAACTAAATACAGCAAAAGATTTGAGTGCACAACGTTTGGTTTAGATTTGACAGCCATAATCAGCAATTGTGTACATTTGAGCTGAATGTGTCAAAATCTTAAAAATTAACAGGTGCCCAAGCAATTTCATGCTAGAATCATCATCCGGATGCCAAAATAAACTAAATACAGCAAAAGATTTGAGTGCACAACGTTTGGTTTAGGTTTGACAGCCATAATCACCTTTTTATTGCTTTAAATGCGTTTTTAGCGCATGATTGTACATTTGAGCTGAATGTGTCAAAATCTTAAAAATTAACAGGTGCCCAAGCAATTTCATGCTAGAATCATCATCCGGATGCCAAAATAAACTAAATACAGCAAAAGATTTGAGTGCACAACGTTTGGTTTAGATTTGACAGCCATAATCAGCAATTGTGTACATTTGAGCTGAATGTGTCAAAATCTTAAAAATTAACAGGTGCCCAAGCAATTTCATGCTAGAATCATCATCCGGATGCCAAAATAAACTAAATACAGCAAAAGATTTGAGTGCACAACGTTTGGTTTAGGTTTGACAGCCATAATCACCTTTTTATTGCTTTAAATGCGTTTTTAGCGCATGATTGTACATTTGAGCTGAATGTGTCAAAATCTTAAAAATTAACAGGTGCCCAAGCATTTCATGCTAGAATCATCATCCGGATGCCAAAATAAACTAAATATAGCAAAAGATTTGAGTGCACAACGTTTGGTTTAGGTTTGACAGCCATAATCAGCAATTGTGTACATTTGAGCTGAATGTGTCAAAATCTTAAAAATTAACAGGTGCCCAAGCAATTTCATGCTAGAATCATCATCCGGATGCCAAAATAAACTAAATACAGCAAAAGATTTGAGTGCACAACGTTTGGTTTAGGTTTGACAGCCATAATCACCTTTTTATTGCTTTAAATGCGTTTTTAGCGCATGATTGTACATTTGAGCTGAATGTGTCAAAATCTTACAAATTAACAGGTGCCCAAGCAATTAAGTGCTAGAATCATCATCCGGATGCCAAAATAAACTAAATACAGCAAAAGATTTGAGTGCACAACGTTTGGTTTAGATTTGACAGCCATAATCAGCAATTGTGTACATTTGAGCTGAATGTGTCAAAATCTTAAAAATTAACAGGTGCCCAAGCAATTTCATGCTAGAATCATCATCCGGATGCCAAAATAAACTAAATACAGCAAAAGATTTGAGTGCACAACGTTTGGTTTAGGTTTGACAGCCATAATCACCTTTTTATTGCTTTAAATGCGTTTTTAGCGCATGATTGTGCATTTGAGCTGAATGTGTCAAAATCTTAAAAATTAACAGGTGCCCAAGCAATTTCATGCTAGAATCATCATCCGGATGCCAAAATAAACTAAATACAGCAAAAGATTTGAGTGCACAACGTTTGGTTTAGGTTTGACAGCCATAATCACCTTTTTATTGCTTTAAATGCGTTTTTAGCGCATGATTGTACATTGGAGCTGAATGTGTCAAAATCTTAAAAATTAACAGGTGCCCAAGCAATTTCATGCTAGAATCATCATCCGGATGCCAAAATAAACTAAATACAGCAAAAGATTTGAGTGCACAACGTTTGGTTTAGATTTGACAGCCATAATCAGCAATTGTGTACATTTGAGCTGAATGTGTCAAAATCTTAAAAATTAACAGGTGCCCAAGCAATTTCATGCTAGAATCATCATCCGGATGCCAAAATAAACTAAATACAGCAAAAGATTTGAGTGCACAACGTTTGGTTTAGGTTTGACAGCCATAATCACCTTTTTATTGCTTTAAATGCGTTTTTAGCGCATGATTGTACATTTGAGCTGAATGTGTCAAAATCTTAAAAATTAACAGGTGCCCAAGCAATTTCATGCTAGAATCATCATCCGGATGCCAAAATAAACTAAATACAGCAAAAGATTTGAGTGCACAACGTTTGGTTTAGATTTGACAGCCATAATCAGCAATTGTGTACATTTGAGCTGAATGTGTCAAAATCTTAAAAATTAACAGGTGCCCAAGCAATTTCATGCTAGAATCATCATCCGGATGCCAAAATAAACTAAATACAGCAAAAGATTTGAGTGCACAACGTTTGGTTTAGGTTTGACAGCCATAATCACCTTTTTATTGCTTTAAATGCGTTTTTAGCGCATGATTGTACATTTGAGCTGAATGTGTCAAAATCTTAAAAATTAACAGGTGCCCAAGCAATTAAGTGCTAGAATCATCATCCGGATGCCAAAATAAACTAAATACAGCAAAAGATTTGAGTGCACAACGTTTGGTTTAGATTTGACAGCCATAATCAGCAATTGTGTACATTTGAGCTGAATGTGTCAAAATCTTAAAAATTAACAGGTGCCCAAGCAATTTCATGCTAGAATCATCATCCGGATGCCAAAATAAACTAAATACAGCAAAAGATTTGAGTGCACAACGTTTGGTTTAGGTTTGACAGCCATAATCACCTTTTTATTGCTTTAAATGCGTTTTTAGCGCATGATTGTACATTTGAGCTGAATGTGTCAAAATCTTAAAAATTAACAGGTGCCCAAGCAATTTCATGCTAGAATCATCATCCGGATGCCAAAATAAACTAAATACAGCAAAAGATTTGAGTGCACAACGTTTGGTTTAGATTTGACAGCCATAATCAGCAATTGTGTACATTTGAGCTGAATGTGTCAAAATCTTAAAAATTAACAGATGCCCAAGCAATTTCATGCTAGAATCATCATCCGGATGCCAAAATAAACTAAATACAGCAAAAGATTTGAGTGCACAACGTTTGGTTTAGGTTTGACAGCCATAATCACCTTTTTATTGCTTTAAATGCGTTTTTAGCGCATGATTGTACATTTGAGCTGAATGTGTCAAAATCTTAAAAATTAACAGGTGCCCAAGCAATTTCATGCTAGAATCATCATCCGGATGCCAAAATAAACTAAATATAGCAAAAGATTTGAGTGCACAACGTTTGGTTTAGATTTGACAGCCATAATCAGCAATTGTGTACATTTGAGCTGAATGTGTCAAAATCTTAAAAATTAACAGGTGCCCAAGCAATTTCATGCTAGAATCATCATCCGGATGCCAAAATAAACTAAATACAGCAAAAGATTTGAGTGCACAACGTTTGGTTTAGGTTTGACAGCCATAATCACCTTTTTATTGCTTTAAATGCGTTTTTAGCGCATGATTGTACATTTGAGCTGAATGTGTCAAAATCTTAAAAATTAACAGGTGCCCAAGCATTTCATGCTAGAATCATCATCCGGATGCCAAAATAAACTAAATATAGCAAAAGATTTGAGTGCACAACGTTTGGTTTAGGTTTGACAGCCATAATCAGCAATTGTGTACATTTGAGCTGAATGTGTCAAAATCTTAAAAATTAACAGGTGCCCAAGCAATTTCATGCTAGAATCATCATCCGGATGCCAAAATAAACTAAATACAGCAAAAGATTTGAGTGCACAACGTTTGGTTTAGGTTTGACAGCCATAATCACCTTTTTATTGCTTTAAATGCGTTTTTAGCGCATGATTGTACATTTGAGCTCAATGTGTCAAAATCTTAAAAATTAACAGGTGCCCAAGCAATTAAGTGCTAGAATCATCATCCGGATGCCAAAATAAACTAAATACAGCAAAAGATTTGAGTGCACAACGTTTGGTTTAGATTTGACAGCCATAATCAGCAATTGTGTACATTTGAGCTGAATGTGTCAAAATCTTACAAATTAACAGGTGCCCAAGCAATTTCATGCTAGAATCATCATCCGGATGCCAAAATAAACTAAATACAACAAAAGATTTGAGTGCACAACGTTTGGTTTAGGTTTGACAGCCATAATCACCTTTTTATTGCTTTAAATGCGTTTTTAGCGCATGATTGTACATTTGAGCTGAATGTGTCAAAATCTTAAAAATTAACAGGTGCCCAAGCAATTTCATGCTAGAATCATCATCCGGATGCCAAAATAAACTAAATATAGCAAAAGATTTGAGTGCACAACGTTTGGTTTAGGTTTGACAGCCATAATCAGCAATTGTGTACATTTGAGCTGAATGTGTCAAAATCTTAAAAATTAACAGGTGCCCAAGCAATTTCATGCTAGAATCATCATCCGGATGCCAAAATAAACTAAATACAGCAAAAGATTTGAGTGCACAACGTTTGGTTTAGGTTTGACAGCCATAATCACCTTTTTATTGCTTTAAATGCGTTTTTAGCGCATGATTGTACATTTGAGCTGAATGTGTCAAAATCTTAAAAATTAACAGGTGCCCAAGCAATTAAGTGCTAGAATCATCATCCGGATGCCAAAATAAACTAAATACAGCAAAAGATTTGAGTGCACAACGTTTGGTTTAGATTTGACAGCCATAATCAGCAATTGTGTACATTTGAGCTGAATGTGTCAAAATCTTAAAAATTAACAGGTGCCCAAGCAATTTCATGCTAGAATCATCATCCGGATGCCAAAATAAACTAAATACAGCAAAAGATTTGAGTGCACAACGTTTGGTTTAGGTTTGACAGCCATAATCACCTTTTTATTGCTTTAAATGCGTTTTTAGCGCATGATTGTACATTTGAGCTGAATGTGTCAAAATCTTAAAAATTAACAGGTGCCCAAGCAATTTCATGCTAGAATCATCATCCGGATGCCAAAATAAACTAAATACAGCAAAAGATTTGAGTGCACAACGTTTGGTTTAGATTTGACAGCCATAATCAGCAATTGTGTACATTTGAGCTGAATGTGTCAAAATCTTAAAAATTAACAGGTGCCCAAGCAATTTCATGCTAGAATCATCATCCGGATGCCAAAATAAACTAAATACAGCAAAAGATTTGAGTGCACAACGTTTGGTTTAGGTTTGACAGCCATAATCACCTTTTTATTGCTTTAAATGCGTTTTTAGCGCATGATTGTACATTTGAGCTGAATGTGTCAAAATCTTAAAAATTAACAGGTGCCCAAGCAATTTCATGCTAGAATCATCATCCGGATGCCAAAATAAACTAAATATAGCAAAAGATTTGAGTGCACAACGTTTGGTTTAGATTTGACAGCCATAATCAGCAATTGTGTACATTTGAGCTGAATGTGTCAAAATCTTAAAAATTAACAGGTGCCCAAGCAATTTCATGCTAGAATCATCATCCGGATGCCAAAATAAACTAAATACAGCAAAAGATTTGAGTGCACAACGTTTGGTTTAGGTTTGACAGCCATAATCACCTTTTTATTGCTTTAAATGCGTTTTTAGCGCATGATTGTACATTTGAGCTGAATGTGTCAAAATCTTAAAAATTAACAGGTGCCCAAGCATTTCATGCTAGAATCATCATCCGGATGCCAAAATAAACTAAATATAGCAAAAGATTTGAGTGCACACCGTTTGGTTTAGGTTTGACAGCCATAATCAGCAATTGTGTACATTTGAGCTGAATGTGTCAAAATCTTAAAAATTAACAGGTGCCCAAGCAATTTCATGCTAGAATCATCATCCGGATGCCAAAATAAACTAAATACAGCAAAAGATTTGAGTGCACAACGTTTGGTTTAGGTTTGACAGCCATAATCACCTTTTTATTGCTTTAAATGCGTTTTTAGCGCATGATTGTACATTTGAGCTGAATGTGTCAAAATCTTAAAAATTAACAGGTGCCCAAGCAATTAAGTGCTAGAATCATCATCCGGATGCCAAAATAAACTAAATACAGCAAAAGATTTGAGTGCACAACGTTTGGTTTAGATTTGACAGCCATAATCAGCAATTGTGTACATTTGAGCTGAATGTGTCAAAATCTTAAAAATTAACAGGTGCCCAAGCAATTTCATGCTAGAATCATCATCCGGATGCCAAAATAAACTAAATACAGCAAAAGATTTGAGTGCACAACATTTGGTTTAGGTTTGACAGCCATAATCACCTTTTTATTGCTTTAAATGCGTTTTTAGCGCATGATTGTACATTTGAGCTGAATGTGTCAAAATCTTAAAAATTAACAGGTGCCCAAGCAATTAAGTGCTAGAATCATCATCCGGATGCCAAAATAAACTAAATACAGCAAAAGATTTGAGTGCACAACGTTTGGTTTAGATTTGACAGCCATAATCAGCAATTGTGTACATTTGAGCTGAATGTGTCAAAATCTTAAAAATTAACAGGTGCCCAAGCAATTTCATGCTAGAATCATCATCCGGATGCCAAAATAAACTAAATACAGCAAAAGATTTGAGTGCACAACGTTTGGTTTAGGTTTGACAGCCATAATCACCTTTTTATTGCTTTAAATGCGTTTTTAGCGCATGATTGTACATTTGAGCTGAATGTGTCAAAATCTTAAAAATTAACAGGTGCCCAAGCAATTTCATGCTAGAATCATCATCCGGATGCCAAAATAAACTAAATACAGCAAAAGATTTGAGTGCACAACGTTTGGTTTAGATTTGACAGCCATAATCAGCAATTGTGTACATTTGAGCTGAATGTGTCAAAATCTTAAAAATTAACAGGTGCCCAAGCAATTTCATGCTAGAATCATCATCCGGATGCCAAAATAAACTAAATACAGCAAAAGATTTGAGTGCACAACGTTTGGTTTAGGTTTGACAGCCATAATCACCTTTTTATTGCTTTAAATGCGTTTTTAGCGCATGATTGTACATTTGAGCTGAATGTGTCAAAATCTTAAAAATTAACAGGTGCCCAAGCAATTTCATGCTAGAATCATCATCCGGATGCCAAAATAAACTAAATATAGCAAAAGATTTGAGTGCACAACGTTTGGTTTAGATTTGACAGCCATAATCAGCAATTGTGTACATTTGAGCTGAATGTGTCAAAATCTTAAAAATTAACAGGTGCCCAAGCAATTTCATGCTAGAATCATCATCCGGATGCCAAAATAAACTAAATACAGCAAAAGATTTGAGTGCACAACGTTTGGTTTAGGTTTGACAGCCATAATCACCTTTTTATTGCTTTAAATGCGTTTTTAGCGCATGATTGTACATTTGAGCTGAATGTGTCAAAATCTTAAAAATTAACAGGTGCCCAAGCATTTCATGCTAGAATCATCATCCGGATGCCAAAATAAACTAAATATAGCAAAAGATTTGAGTGCACACCGTTTGGTTTAGGTTTGACAGCCATAATCAGCAATTGTGTACATTTGAGCTGAATGTGTCAAAATCTTAAAAATTAACAGGTGCCCAAGCAATTTCATGCTAGAATCATCATCCGGATGCCAAAATAAACTAAATACAGCAAAAGATTTGAGTGCACAACGTTTGGTTTAGGTTTGACAGCCATAATCACCTTTTTATTGCTTTAAATGCGTTTTTAGCGCATGATTGTACATTTGAGCTGAATGTGTCAAAATCTTAAAAATTAACAGGTGCCCAAGCAATTAAGTGCTAGAATCATCATCCGGATGCCAAAATAAACTAAATACAGCAAAAGATTTGAGTGCACAACGTTTGGTTTAGATTTGACAGCCATAATCAGCAATTGTGTACATTTGAGCTGAATGTGTCAAAATCTTAAAAATTAACAGGTGCCCAAGCAATTTCATGCTAGAATCATCATCCGGATGCCAAAATAAACTAAATACAGCAAAAGATTTGAGTGCACAACATTTGGTTTAGGTTTGACAGCCATAATCACCTTTTTATTGCTTTAAATGCGTTTTTAGCGCATGATTGTACATTTGAGCTGAATGTGTCAAAATCTTAAAAATTAACAGGTGCCCAAGCAATTTCATGCTAGACATCATCCGGATGCCAAAATAAACTAAATATAGCAAAAGATTTGAGTGCACAACGTTTGGTTTAGGTTTGACAGCCATAATCAGCAATTGTGTACATTTGAGCTGAATGTGTCAAAATCTTAAAAATTAACAGGTGCCCAAGCAATTTCATGCTAGAATCATCATCCGGATGCCAAAATAAACTAAATACAGCAAAAGATTTGAGTGCACAACGTTTGGTTTAGGTTTGACAGCCATAATCACCTTTTTATTGCTTTAAATGCGTTTTTAGCGCATGATTGTACATTTGAGCTGAATGTGTCAAAATCTTACAAATTAACAGGTGCCCAAGCAATTAAGTGCTAGAATCATCATCCGGATGCCAAAATAAACTAAATACAGCAAAAGATTTGAGTGCACAACGTTTGGTTTAGATTTGACAGCCATAATCAGCAATTGTGTACATTTGAGCTGAATGTGTCAAAATCTTAAAAATTAACAGGTGCCCAAGCAATTTCATGCTAGAATCATCATCCGGATGCCAAAATAAACTAAATACAGCAAAAGATTTGAGTGCACAACGTTTGGTTTAGATTTGACAGCCATAATCAGCAATTGTGTACATTTGAGCTGAATGTGTCAAAATCTTAAAAATTAACAGGTGCCCAAGCAATTTCATGCTAGAATCATCATCCGGATGCCAAAATAAACTAAATACAGCAAAAGATTTGAGTGCACAACGTTTGGTTTAGGTTTGACAGCCATAATCACCTTTTTATTGCTTTAAATGCGTTTTTAGCGCATGATTGTACATTTGAGCTGAATGTGTCAAAATCTTAAAAATTAACAGGTGCCCAAGCAATTTCATGCTAGAATCATCATCCGGATGCCAAAATAAACTAAATACAGCAAAAGATTTGAGTGCACAACGTTTGGTTTAGATTTGACAGCCATAATCAGCAATTGTGTACATTTGAGCTGAATGTGTCAAAATCTTAAAAATTAACAGGTGCCCAAGCAATTTCATGCTAGAATCATCATCCGGATGCCAAAATAAACTAAATACAGCAAAAGATTTGAGTGCACAACGTTTGGTTTAGGTTTGACAGCCATAATCACCTTTTTATTGCTTTAAATGCGTTTTTAGCGCATGATTGTACATTTGAGCTCAATGTGTCAAAATCTTAAAAATTAACAGGTGCCCAAGCAATTTCATGCTAGAATCATCATCCGGATGCCAAAATAAACTAAATACAGCAAAAGATTTGAGTGCACAACGTTTGGTTTAGATTTGACAGCCATAATCAGCAATTGTGTACATTTGAGCTGAATGTGTCAAAATCTTAAAAATTAACAGGTGCCCAAGCAATTTCATGCTAGAATCATCATCCGGATGCCAAAATAAACTAAATACAGCAAAAGATTTGAGTGCACAACGTTTGGTTTAGGTTTGACAGCCATAATCACCTTTTTATTGCTTTAAATGCGTTTTTAGCGCATGATTGTACATTTGAGCTGAATGTGTCAAAATCTTAAAAATTAACAGGTGCCCAAGCAATTTCATGCTAGAATCATCATCCGGATGCCAAAATAAACTAAATACAGCAAAAGATTTGAGTGCACAACGTTTGGTTTAGATTTGACAGCCATAATCAGCAATTGTGTACATTTGAGCTGAATGTGTCAAAATCTTAAAAATTAACAGGTGCCCAAGCAATTTCATGCTAGAATCATCATCCGGATGCCAAAATAAACTAAATACAGCAAAAGATTTGAGTGCACAACGTTTGGTTTAGGTTTGACAGCCATAATCACCTTTTTATTGCTTTAAATGCGTTTTTAGCGCATGATTGTACATTTGAGCTGAATGTGTCAAAATCTTAAAAATTAACAGGTGCCCAAGCAATTAAGTGCTAGAATCATCATCCGGATGCCAAAATAAACTAAATACAGCAAAAGATTTGAGTGCACAACGTTTGGTTTAGATTTGACAGCCATAATCAGCAATTGTGTACATTTGAGCTGAATGTGTCAAAATCTTAAAAATTAACAGGTGCCCAAGCAATTTCATGCTAGAATCATCATCCGGATGCCAAAATAAACTAAATACAGCAAAAGATTTGAGTGCACAACGTTTGGTTTAGGTTTGACAGCCATAATCACCTTTTTATTGCTTTAAATGCGTTTTTAGCGCATGATTGTACATTTGAGCTGAATGTGTCAAAATCTTAAAAATTAACAGGTGCCCAAGCAATTTCATGCTAGAATCATCATCCGGATGCCAAAATAAACTAAATACAGCAAAAGATTTGAGTGCACAACGTTTGGTTTAGATTTGACAGCCATAATCAGCAATTGTGTACATTTGAGCTGAATGTGTCAAAATCTTAAAAATTAACAGGTGCCCAAGCAATTTCATGCTAGAATCATCATCCGGATGCCAAAATAAACTAAATACAGCAAAAGATTTGAGTGCACAACGTTTGGTTTAGGTTTGACAGCCATAATCACCTTTTTATTGCTTTAAATGCGTTTTTAGCGCATGATTGTACATTTGAGCTGAATGTGTCAAAATCTTAAAAATTAACAGGTGCCCAAGCAATTTCATGCTAGAATCATCATCCGGATGCCAAAATAAACTAAATATAGCAAAAGATTTGAGTGCACAACGTTTGGTTTAGATTTGACAGCCATAATCAGCAATTGTGTACATTTGAGCTGAATGTGTCAAAATCTTAAAAATTAACAGGTGCCCAAGCAATTTCATGCTAGAATCATCATCCGGATGCCAAAATAAACTAAATACAGCAAAAGATTTGAGTGCACAACGTTTGGTTTAGGTTTGACAGCCATAATCACCTTTTTATTGCTTTAAATGCGTTTTTAGCGCATGATTGTACATTTGAGCTGAATGTGTCAAAATCTTAAAAATTAACAGGTGCCCAAGCATTTCATGCTAGAATCATCATCCGGATGCCAAAATAAACTAAATATAGCAAAAGATTTGAGTGCACAACGTTTGGTTTAGGTTTGACAGCCATAATCAGCAATTGTGTACATTTGAGCTGAATGTGTCAAAATCTTAAAAATTAACAGGTGCCCAAGCAATTTCATGCTAGAATCATCATCCGGATGCCAAAATAAACTAAATACAGCAAAAGATTTGAGTGCACAACGTTTGGTTTAGGTTTGACAGCCATAATCACCTTTTTATTGCTTTAAATGCGTTTTTAGCGCATGATTGTACATTTGAGCTGAATGTGTCAAAATCTTACAAATTAACAGGTGCCCAAGCAATTAAGTGCTAGAATCATCATCCGGATGCCAAAATAAACTAAATACAGCAAAAGATTTGAGTGCACAACGTTTGGTTTAGATTTGACAGCCATAATCAGCAATTGTGTACATTTGAGCTGAATGTGTCAAAATCTTAAAAATTAACAGGTGCCCAAGCAATTTCATGCTAGAATCATCATCCGGATGCCAAAATAAACTAAATACAGCAAAAGATTTGAGTGCACAACGTTTGGTTTAGGTTTGACAGCCATAATCACCTTTTTATTGCTTTAAATGCGTTTTTAGCGCATGATTGTGCATTTGAGCTGAATGTGTCAAAATCTTAAAAATTAACAGGTGCCCAAGCAATTTCATGCTAGAATCATCATCCGGATGCCAAAATAAACTAAATACAGCAAAAGATTTGAGTGCACAACGTTTGGTTTAGGTTTGACAGCCATAATCACCTTTTTATTGCTTTAAATGCGTTTTTAGCGCATGATTGTACATTGGAGCTGAATGTGTCAAAATCTTAAAAATTAACAGGTGCCCAAGCAATTTCATGCTAGAATCATCATCCGGATGCCAAAATAAACTAAATACAGCAAAAGATTTGAGTGCACAACGTTTGGTTTAGATTTGACAGCCATAATCAGCAATTGTGTACATTTGAGCTGAATGTGTCAAAATCTTAAAAATTAACAGGTGCCCAAGCAATTTCATGCTAGAATCATCATCCGGATGCCAAAATAAACTAAATACAGCAAAAGATTTGAGTGCACAACGTTTGGTTTAGGTTTGACAGCCATAATCACCTTTTTATTGCTTTAAATGCGTTTTTAGCGCATGATTGTACATTTGAGCTGAATGTGTCAAAATCTTAAAAATTAACAGGTGCCCAAGCAATTTCATGCTAGAATCATCATCCGGATGCCAAAATAAACTAAATACAGCAAAAGATTTGAGTGCACAACGTTTGGTTTAGATTTGACAGCCATAATCAGCAATTGTGTACATTTGAGCTGAATGTGTCAAAATCTTAAAAATTAACAGGTGCCCAAGCAATTTCATGCTAGAATCATCATCCGGATGCCAAAATAAACTAAATACAGCAAAAGATTTGAGTGCACAACGTTTGGTTTAGGTTTGACAGCCATAATCACCTTTTTATTGCTTTAAATGCGTTTTTAGCGCATGATTGTACATTTGAGCTGAATGTGTCAAAATCTTAAAAATTAACAGGTGCCCAAGCAATTAAGTGCTAGAATCATCATCCGGATGCCAAAATAAACTAAATACAGCAAAAGATTTGAGTGCACAACGTTTGGTTTAGATTTGACAGCCATAATCAGCAATTGTGTACATTTGAGCTGAATGTGTCAAAATCTTAAAAATTAACAGGTGCCCAAGCAATTTCATGCTAGAATCATCATCCGGATGCCAAAATAAACTAAATACAGCAAAAGATTTGAGTGCACAACGTTTGGTTTAGGTTTGACAGCCATAATCACCTTTTTATTGCTTTAAATGCGTTTTTAGCGCATGATTGTACATTTGAGCTCAATGTGTCAAAATCTTAAAAATTAACAGGTGCCCAAGCAATTAAGTGCTAGAATCATCATCCGGATGCCAAAATAAACTAAATACAGCAAAAGATTTGAGTGCACAACGTTTGGTTTAGATTTGACAGCCATAATCAGCAATTGTGTACATTTGAGCTGAATGTGTCAAAATCTTAAAAATTAACAGGTGCCCAAGCAATTTCATGCTAGAATCATCATCCGGATGCCAAAATAAACTAAATACAACAAAAGATTTGAGTGCACAACGTTTGGTTTAGGTTTGACAGCCATAATCACCTTTTTATTGCTTTGAATGCGTTTTTAGCGCATGATTGTACATTTGAGCTGAATGTGTCAAAATCTTAAAAATTAACAGGTGCCCAAGCAATTTCATGCTAGAATCATCATCCGGATGCCAAAATAAACTAAATATAGCAAAAGATTTGAGTGCACAACGTTTGGTTTAGGTTTGACAGCCATAATCAGCAATTGTGTACATTTGAGCTGAATGTGTCAAAATCTTAAAAATTAACAGGTGCCCAAGCAATTTCATGCTAGAATCATCATCCGGATGCCAAAATAAACTAAATACAGCAAAAGATTTGAGTGCACAACGTTTGGTTTAGGTTTGACAGCCATAATCACCTTTTTATTGCTTTAAATGCGTTTTTAGCGCATGATTGTACATTTGAGCTGAATGTGTCAAAATCTTAAAAATTAACAGGTGCCCAAGCATTTCATGCTAGAATCATCATCCGGATGCCAAAATAAACTAAATATAGCAAAAGATTTGAGTGCACAACGTTTGGTTTAGGTTTGACAGCCATAATCAGCAATTGTGTACATTTGAGCTGAATGTGTCAAAATCTTAAAAATTAACAGGTGCCCAAGCAATTTCATGCTAGAATCATCATCCGGATGCCAAAATAAACTAAATACAGCAAAAGATTTGAGTGCACAACGTTTGGTTTAGGTTTGACAGCCATAATCACCTTTTTATTGCTTTAAATGCGTTTTTAGCGCATGATTGTACATTTGAGTGCAATGTGTCAAAATCTTAAAAATTAACAGGTGCCCAAGCAATTAAGTGCTAGAATCATCATCCGGATGCCAAAATAAACTAAATACAGCAAAAGATTTGAGTGCACAACGTTTGGTTTAGATTTGACAGCCATAATCAGCAATTGTGTACATTTGAGCTCAATGTGTCAAAATCTTACAAATTAACAGGTGCCCAAGCAATTTCATGCTAGAATCATCATCCGGATGCCAAAATAAACTAAATACAACAAAAGATTTGAGTGCACAACGTTTGGTTTAGGTTTGACAGCCATAATCACCTTTTTATTGCTTTAAATGCGTTTTTAGCGCATGATTGTACATTTGAGCTGAATGTGTCAAAATCTTAAAAATTAACAGGTGCCCAAGCAATTTCATGCTAGAATCATCATCCGGATGCCAAAATAAACTAAATATAGCAAAAGATTTGAGTGCACAACGTTTGGTTTAGGTTTGACAGCCATAATCAGCAATTGTGTACATTTGAGCTGAATGTGTCAAAATCTTAAAAATTAACAGGTGCCCAAGCAATTTCATGCTAGAATCATCATCCGGATGCCAAAATAAACTAAATACAGCAAAAGATTTGAGTGCACAACGTTTGGTTTAGGTTTGACAGCCATAATCACCTTTTTATTGCTTTAAATGCGTTTTTAGCGCATGATTGTACATTTGAGCTGAATGTGTCAAAATCTTAAAAATTAACAGGTGCCCAAGCAATTAAGTGCTAGAATCATCATCCGGATGCCAAAATAAACTAAATACAGCAAAAGATTTGAGTGCACAACGTTTGGTTTAGATTTGACAGCCATAATCAGCAATTGTGTACATTTGAGCTGAATGTGTCAAAATCTTAAAAATTAACAGGTGCCCAAGCAATTTCATGCTAGAATCATCATCCGGATGCCAAAATAAACTAAATACAGCAAAAGATTTGAGTGCACAACGTTTGGTTTAGGTTTGACAGCCATAATCACCTTTTTATTGCTTTAAATGCGTTTTTAGCGCATGATTGTACATTTGAGCTGAATGTGTCAAAATCTTAAAAATTAACAGGTGCCCAAGCAATTTCATGCTAGAATCATCATCCGGATGCCAAAATAAACTAAATACAGCAAAAGATTTGAGTGCACAACGTTTGGTTTAGATTTGACAGCCATAATCAGCAATTGTGTACATTTGAGCTGAATGTGTCAAAATCTTAAAAATTAACAGGTGCCCAAGCAATTTCATGCTAGAATCATCATCCGGATGCCAAAATAAACTAAATACAGCAAAAGATTTGAGTGCACAACGTTTGGTTTAGGTTTGACAGCCATAATCACCTTTTTATTGCTTTAAATGCGTTTTTAGCGCATGATTGTACATTTGAGCTGAATGTGTCAAAATCTTAAAAATTAACAGGTGCCCAAGCAATTTCATGCTAGAATCATCATCCGGATGCCAAAATAAACTAAATATAGCAAAAGATTTGAGTGCACAACGTTTGGTTTAGATTTGACAGCCATAATCAGCAATTGTGTACATTTGAGCTGAATGTGTCAAAATCTTAAAAATTAACAGGTGCCCAAGCAATTTCATGCTAGAATCATCATCCGGATGCCAAAATAAACTAAATACAGCAAAAGATTTGAGTGCACAACGTTTGGTTTAGGTTTGACAGCCATAATCACCTTTTTATTGCTTTAAATGCGTTTTTAGCGCATGATTGTACATTTGAGCTGAATGTGTCAAAATCTTAAAAATTAACAGGTGCCCAAGCATTTCATGCTAGAATCATCATCCGGATGCCAAAATAAACTAAATATAGCAAAAGATTTGAGTGCACAACGTTTGGTTTAGGTTTGACAGCCATAATCAGCAATTGTGTACATTTGAGCTGAATGTGTCAAAATCTTAAAAATTAACAGGTGCCCAAGCAATTTCATGCTAGAATCATCATCCGGATGCCAAAATAAACTAAATACAGCAAAAGATTTGAGTGCACAACGTTTGGTTTAGGTTTGACAGCCATAATCACCTTTTTATTGCTTTAAATGCGTTTTTAGCGCATGATTGTACATTTGAGCTGAATGTGTCAAAATCTTAAAAATTAACAGGTGCCCAAGCAATTAAGTGCTAGAATCATCATCCGGATGCCAAAATAAACTAAATACAGCAAAAGATTTGAGTGCACAACGTTTGGTTTAGATTTGACAGCCATAATCAGCAATTGTGTACATTTGAGCTGAATGTGTCAAAATCTTAAAAATTAACAGGTGCCCAAGCAATTTCATGCTAGAATCATCATCCGGATGCCAAAATAAACTAAATACAGCAAAAGATTTGAGTGCACAACATTTGGTTTAGGTTTGACAGCCATAATCACCTTTTTATTGCTTTAAATGCGTTTTTAGCGCATGATTGTACATTTGAGCTGAATGTGTCAAAATCTTAAAAATTAACAGGTGCCCAAGCAATTTCATGCTAGACATCATCCGGATGCCAAAATAAACTAAATATAGCAAAAGATTTGAGTGCACAACGTTTGGTTTAGGTTTGACAGCCATAATCAGCAATTGTGTACATTTGAGCTGAATGTGTCAAAATCTTAAAAATTAACAGGTGCCCAAGCAATTTCATGCTAGAATCATCATCCGGATGCCAAAATAAACTAAATACAGCAAAAGATTTGAGTGCACAACGTTTGGTTTAGGTTTGACAGCCATAATCACCTTTTTATTGCTTTAAATGCGTTTTTAGCGCATGATTGTACATTTGAGCTGAATGTGTCAAAATCTTACAAATTAACAGGTGCCCAAGCAATTAAGTGCTAGAATCATCATCCGGATGCCAAAATAAACTAAATACAGCAAAAGATTTGAGTGCACAACGTTTGGTTTAGATTTGACAGCCATAATCAGCAATTGTGTACATTTGAGCTGAATGTGTCAAAATCTTAAAAATTAACAGGTGCCCAAGCAATTTCATGCTAGAATCATCATCCGGATGCCAAAATAAACTAAATACAGCAAAAGATTTGAGTGCACAACGTTTGGTTTAGATTTGACAGCCATAATCAGCAATTGTGTACATTTGAGCTGAATGTGTCAAAATCTTAAAAATTAACAGGTGCCCAAGCAATTTCATGCTAGAATCATCATCCGGATGCCAAAATAAACTAAATACAGCAAAAGATTTGAGTGCACAACGTTTGGTTTAGGTTTGACAGCCATAATCACCTTTTTATTGCTTTAAATGCGTTTTTAGCGCATGATTGTACATTTGAGCTGAATGTGTCAAAATCTTAAAAATTAACAGGTGCCCAAGCAATTTCATGCTAGAATCATCATCCGGATGCCAAAATAAACTAAATACAGCAAAAGATTTGAGTGCACAACGTTTGGTTTAGATTTGACAGCCATAATCAGCAATTGTGTACATTTGAGCTGAATGTGTCAAAATCTTAAAAATTAACAGGTGCCCAAGCAATTTCATGCTAGAATCATCATCCGGATGCCAAAATAAACTAAATACAGCAAAAGATTTGAGTGCACAACGTTTGGTTTAGGTTTGACAGCCATAATCACCTTTTTATTGCTTTAAATGCGTTTTTAGCGCATGATTGTACATTTGAGCTGAATGTGTCAAAATCTTAAAAATTAACAGGTGCCCAAGCAATTAAGTGCTAGAATCATCATCCGGATGCCAAAATAAACTAAATACAGCAAAAGATTTGAGTGCACAACGTTTGGTTTAGATTTGACAGCCATAATCAGCAATTGTGTACATTTGAGCTGAATGTGTCAAAATCTTAAAAATTAACAGGTGCCCAAGCAATTTCATGCTAGAATCATCATCCGGATGCCAAAATAAACTAAATACAGCAAAAGATTTGAGTGCACAACGTTTGGTTTAGGTTTGACAGCCATAATCACCTTTTTATTGCTTTAAATGCGTTTTTAGCGCATGATTGTGCATTTGAGCTGAATGTGTCAAAATCTTAAAAATTAACAGGTGCCCAAGCAATTTCATGCTAGAATCATCATCCGGATGCCAAAATAAACTAAATATAGCAAAAGATTTGAGTGCACAACGTTTGGTTTAGGTTTGACAGCCATAATCAGCAATTGTGTACATTTGAGCTGAATGTGTCAAAATCTTAAAAATTAACAGGTGCCCAAGCAATTTCATGCTAGAATCATCATCCGGATGCCAAAATAAACTAAATACAGCAAAAGATTTGAGTGCACAACGTTTGGTTTAGGTTTGACAGCCATAATCACCTTTTTATTGCTTTAAATGCGTTTTTAGCGCATGATTGTACATTTGAGCTGAATGTGTCAAAATCTTAAAAATTAACAGGTGCCCAAGCAATTAAGTGCTAGAATCATCATCCGGATGCCAAAATAAACTAAATACAGCAAAAGATTTGAGTGCACAACGTTTGGTTTAGATTTGACAGCCATAATCAGCAATTGTGTACATTTGAGCTGAATGTGTCAAAATCTTAAAAATTAACAGGTGCCCAAGCAATTTCATGCTAGAATCATCATCCGGATGCCAAAATAAACTAAATACAGCAAAAGATTTGAGTGCACAACGTTTGGTTTAGGTTTGACAGCCATAATCACCTTTTTATTGCTTTAAATGCGTTTTTAGCGCATGATTGTACATTTGAGCTCAATGTGTCAAAATCTTAAAAATTAACAGGTGCCCAAGCAATTAAGTGCTAGAATCATCATCCGGATGCCAAAATAAACTAAATACAGCAAAAGATTTGAGTGCACAACGTTTGGTTTAGATTTGACAGCCATAATCAGCAATTGTGTACATTTGAGCTGAATGTGTCAAAATCTTAAAAATTAACAGGTGCCCAAGCAATTTCATGCTAGAATCATCATCCGGATGCCAAAATAAACTAAATACAACAAAAGATTTGAGTGCACAACGTTTGGTTTAGGTTTGACAGCCATAATCACCTTTTTATTGCTTTGAATGCGTTTTTAGCGCATGATTGTACATTTGAGCTGAATGTGTCAAAATCTTAAAAATTAACAGGTGCCCAAGCAATTTCATGCTAGAATCATCATCCGGATGCCAAAATAAACTAAATATAGCAAAAGATTTGAGTGCACAACGTTTGGTTTAGGTTTGACAGCCATAATCAGCAATTGTGTACATTTGAGCTGAATGTGTCAAAATCTTAAAAATTAACAGGTGCCCAAGCAATTTCATGCTAGAATCATCATCCGGATGCCAAAATAAACTAAATACAGCAAAAGATTTGAGTGCACAACGTTTGGTTTAGGTTTGACAGCCATAATCACCTTTTTATTGCTTTAAATGCGTTTTTAGCGCATGATTGTACATTTGAGCTGAATGTGTCAAAATCTTAAAAATTAACAGGTGCCCAAGCAATTAAGTGCTAGAATCATCATCCGGATGCCAAAATAAACTAAATACAGCAAAAGATTTGAGTGCACAACGTTTGGTTTAGATTTGACAGCCATAATCAGCAATTGTGTACATTTGAGCTGAATGTGTCAAAATCTTAAAAATTAACAGGTGCCCAAGCAATTTCATGCTAGAATCATCATCCGGATGCCAAAATAAACTAAATACAGCAAAAGATTTGAGTGCACAACGTTTGGTTTAGGTTTGACAGCCATAATCACCTTTGTATTGCTTTAAATGCGTTTTTAGCGCATGATTGTACATTTGAGCTGAATGTGTCAAAATCTTAAAAATTAACAGGTGCCCAAGCAATTTCATGCTAGAATCATCATCCGGATGCCAAAATAAACTAAATACAGCAAAAGATTTGAGTGCACAACGTTTGGTTTAGATTTGACAGCCATAATCAGCAATTGTGTACATTTGAGCTGAATGTGTCAAAATCTTAAAAATTAACAGGTGCCCAAGCAATTTCATGCTAGAATCATCATCCGGATGCCAAAATAAACTAAATACAGCAAAAGATTTGAGTGCACAACGTTTGGTTTAGGTTTGACAGCCATAATCACCTTTTTATTGCTTTAAATGCGTTTTTAGCGCATGATTGTACATTTGAGCTGAATGTGTCAAAATCTTAAAAATTAACAGGTGCCCAAGCAATTTCATGCTAGAATCATCATCCGGATGCCAAAATAAACTAAATATAGCAAAAGATTTGAGTGCACAACGTTTGGTTTAGATTTGACAGCCATAATCAGCAATTGTGTACATTTGAGCTGAATGTGTCAAAATCTTAAAAATTAACAGGTGCCCAAGCAATTTCATGCTAGAATCATCATCCGGATGCCAAAATAAACTAAATACAGCAAAAGATTTGAGTGCACAACGTTTGGTTTAGGTTTGACAGCCATAATCACCTTTTTATTGCTTTAAATGCGTTTTTAGCGCATGATTGTACATTTGAGCTGAATGTGTCAAAATCTTAAAAATTAACAGGTGCCCAAGCATTTCATGCTAGAATCATCATCCGGATGCCAAAATAAACTAAATATAGCAAAAGATTTGAGTGCACAACGTTTGGTTTAGGTTTGACAGCCATAATCAGCAATTGTGTACATTTGAGCTGAATGTGTCAAAATCTTAAAAATTAACAGGTGCCCAAGCAATTTCATGCTAGAATCATCATCCGGATGCCAAAATAAACTAAATACAGCAAAAGATTTGAGTGCACAACGTTTGGTTTAGGTTTGACAGCCATAATCACCTTTTTATTGCTTTAAATGCGTTTTTAGCGCATGATTGTACATTTGAGCTGAATGTGTCAAAATCTTAAAAATTAACAGGTGCCCAAGCAATTAAGTGCTAGAATCATCATCCGGATGCCAAAATAAACTAAATACAGCAAAAGATTTGAGTGCACAACGTTTGGTTTAGATTTGACAGCCATAATCAGCAATTGTGTACATTTGAGCTGAATGTGTCAAAATCTTAAAAATTAACAGGTGCCCAAGCAATTTCATGCTAGAATCATCATCCGGATGCCAAAATAAACTAAATACAGCAAAAGATTTGAGTGCACAACATTTGGTTTAGGTTTGACAGCCATAATCACCTTTTTATTGCTTTAAATGCGTTTTTAGCGCATGATTGTACATTTGAGCTGAATGTGTCAAAATCTTAAAAATTAACAGGTGCCCAAGCAATTTCATGCTAGACATCATCCGGATGCCAAAATAAACTAAATATAGCAAAAGATTTGAGTGCACAACGTTTGGTTTAGGTTTGACAGCCATAATCAGCAATTGTGTACATTTGAGCTGAATGTGTCAAAATCTTAAAAATTAACAGGTGCCCAAGCAATTTCATGCTAGAATCATCATCCGGATGCCAAAATAAACTAAATACAGCAAAAGATTTGAGTGCACAACGTTTGGTTTAGGTTTGACAGCCATAATCACCTTTTTATTGCTTTAAATGCGTTTTTAGCGCATGATTGTACATTTGAGCTGAATGTGTCAAAATCTTACAAATTAACAGGTGCCCAAGCAATTAAGTGCTAGAATCATCATCCGGATGCCAAAATAAACTAAATACAGCAAAAGATTTGAGTGCACAACGTTTGGTTTAGATTTGACAGCCATAATCAGCAATTGTGTACATTTGAGCTGAATGTGTCAAAATCTTAAAAATTAACAGGTGCCCAAGCAATTTCATGCTAGAATCATCATCCGGATGCCAAAATAAACTAAATACAGCAAAAGATTTGAGTGCACAACGTTTGGTTTAGGTTTGACAGCCATAATCACCTTTTTATTGCTTTAAATGCGTTTTTAGCGCATGATTGTGCATTTGAGCTGAATGTGTCAAAATCTTAAAAATTAACAGGTGCCCAAGCAATTTCATGCTAGAATCATCATCCGGATGCCAAAATAAACTAAATACAGCAAAAGATTTGAGTGCACAACGTTTGGTTTAGGTTTGACAGCCATAATCACCTTTTTATTGCTTTAAATGCGTTTTTAGCGCATGATTGTACATTGGAGCTGAATGTGTCAAAATCTTAAAAATTAACAGGTGCCCAAGCAATTTCATGCTAGAATCATCATCCGGATGCCAAAATAAACTAAATACAGCAAAAGATTTGAGTGCACAACGTTTGGTTTAGATTTGACAGCCATAATCAGCAATTGTGTACATTTGAGCTGAATGTGTCAAAATCTTAAAAATTAACAGGTGCCCAAGCAATTTCATGCTAGAATCATCATCCGGATGCCAAAATAAACTAAATACAGCAAAAGATTTGAGTGCACAACGTTTGGTTTAGGTTTGACAGCCATAATCACCTTTTTATTGCTTTAAATGCGTTTTTAGCGCATGATTGTACATTTGAGCTGAATGTGTCAAAATCTTAAAAATTAACAGGTGCCCAAGCAATTTCATGCTAGAATCATCATCCGGATGCCAAAATAAACTAAATATAGCAAAAGATTTGAGTGCACAACGTTTGGTTTAGATTTGACAGCCATAATCAGCAATTGTGTACATTTGAGCTGAATGTGTCAAAATCTTAAAAATTAAGAGGTGCCCAAGCAATTTCATGCTAGAATCATCATCCGGATGCCAAAATAAACTAAATACAGCAAAAGATTTGAGTGCACAACGTTTGGTTTAGGTTTGACAGCCATAATCACCTTTTTATTGCTTTAAATGCGTTTTTAGCGCATGATTGTACATTTGAGCTGAATGTGTCAAAATCTTAAAAATTAACAGGTGCCCAAGCATTTCATGCTAGAATCATCATCCGGATGCCAAAATAAACTAAATATAGCAAAAGATTTGAGTGCACAACGTTTGGTTTAGGTTTGACAGCCATAATCAGCAATTGTGTACATTTGAGCTGAATGTGTCAAAATCTTAAAAATTAACAGGTGCCCAAGCAATTTCATGCTAGAATCATCATCCGGATGCCAAAATAAACTAAATACAGCAAAAGATTTGAGTGCACAACGTTTGGTTTAGGTTTGACAGCCATAATCACCTTTTTATTGCTTTAAATGCGTTTTTAGCGCATGATTGTACATTTGAGCTGAATGTGTCAAAATCTTACAAATTAACAGGTGCCCAAGCAATTAAGTGCTAGAATCATCATCCGGATGCCAAAATAAACTAAATACAGCAAAAGATTTGAGTGCACAACGTTTGGTTTAGATTTGACAGCCATAATCAGCAATTGTGTACATTTGAGCTGAATGTGTCAAAATCTTAAAAATTAACAGGTGCCCAAGCAATTTCATGCTAGAATCATCATCCGGATGCCAAAATAAACTAAATACAGCAAAAGATTTGAGTGCACAACGTTTGGTTTAGGTTTGACAGCCATAATCACCTTTTTATTGCTTTAAATGCGTTTTTAGAGCATGATTGTGCATTTGAGCTGAATGTGTCAAAATCTTAAAAATTAACAGGTGCCCAAGCAATTTCATGCTAGAATCATCATCCGGATGCCAAAATAAACTAAATACAGCAAAAGATTTGAGTGCACAACGTTTGGTTTAGGTTTGACAGCCATAATCACCTTTTTATTGCTTTAAATGCGTTTTTAGCGCATGATTGTACATTGGAGCTGAATGTGTCAAAATCTTAAAAATTAACAGGTGCCCAAGCAATTTCATGCTAGAATCATCATCCGGATGCCAAAATAAACTAAATACAGCAAAAGATTTGAGTGCACAACGTTTGGTTTAGATTTGACAGCCATAATCAGCAATTGTGTACATTTGAGCTGAATGTGTCAAAATCTTAAAAATTAACAGGTGCCCAAGCAATTTCATGCTAGAATCATCATCCGGATGCCAAAATAAACTAAATACAGCAAAAGATTTGAGTGCACAACGTTTGGTTTAGGTTTGACAGCCATAATCACCTTTTTATTGCTTTAAATGCGTTTTTAGCGCATGATTGTACATTTGAGCTGAATGTGTCAAAATCTTAAAAATTAACAGGTGCCCAAGCAATTTCATGCTAGAATCATCATCCGGATGCCAAAATAAACTAAATATAGCAAAAGATTTGAGTGCACAACGTTTGGTTTAGATTTGACAGCCATAATCAGCAATTGTGTACATTTGAGCTGAATGTGTCAAAATCTTAAAAATTAACAGGTGCCCAAGCAATTTCATGCTAGAATCATCATCCGGATGCCAAAATAAACTAAATACAGCAAAAGATTTGAGTGCACAACGTTTGGTTTAGGTTTGACAGCCATAATCACCTTTTTATTGCTTTAAATGCGTTTTTAGCGCATGATTGTACATTTGAGCTGAATGTGTCAAAATCTTAAAAATTAACAGGTGCCCAAGCATTTCATGCTAGAATCATCATCCGGATGCCAAAATAAACTAAATATAGCAAAAGATTTGAGTGCACAACGTTTGGTTTAGGTTTGACAGCCATAATCAGCAATTGTGTACATTTGAGCTGAATGTGTCAAAATCTTAAAAATTAACAGGTGCCCAAGCAATTTCATGCTAGAATCATCATCCGGATGCCAAAATAAACTAAATACAGCAAAAGATTTGAGTGCACAACGTTTGGTTTAGGTTTGACAGCCATAATCACCTTTTTATTGCTTTAAATGCGTTTTTAGCGCATGATTGTACATTTGAGCTGAATGTGTCAAAATCTTAAAAATTAACAGGTGCCCAAGCAATTAAGTGCTAGAATCATCATCCGGATGCCAAAATAAACTAAATACAGCAAAAGATTTGAGTGCACAACGTTTGGTTTAGATTTGACAGCCATAATCAGCAATTGTGTACATTTGAGCTGAATGTGTCAAAATCTTAAAAATTAACAGGTGCCCAAGCAATTTCATGCTAGAATCATCATCCGGATGCCAAAATAAACTAAATACAGCAAAAGATTTGAGTGCACAACGTTTGGTTTAGGTTTGACAGCCATAATCACCTTTTTATTGCTTTAAATGCGTTTTTAGCGCATGATTGTACATTTGAGCTCAATGTGTCAAAATCTTAAAAATTAACAGGTGCCCAAGCAATTTCATGCTAGAATCATCATCCGGATGCCAAAATAAACTAAATACAGCAAAAGATTTGAGTGCACAACGTTTGGTTTAGATTTGACAGCCATAATCAGCAATTGTGTACATTTGAGCTGAATGTGTCAAAATCTTAAAAATTAACAGGTGCCCAAGCAATTTCATGCTAGAATCATCATCCGGATGCCAAAATAAACTAAATACAGCAAAAGATTTGAGTGCACAACGTTTGGTTTAGGTTTGACAGCCATAATCACCTTTTTATTGCTTTAAATGCGTTTTTAGCGCATGATTGTACATTTGAGCTGAATGTGTCAAAATCTTAAAAATTAACAGGTGCCCAAGCAATTTCATGCTAGAATCATCATCCGGATGCCAAAATAAACTAAATACAGCAAAAGATTTGAGTGCACAACGTTTGGTTTAGATTTGACAGCCATAATCAGCAATTGTGTACATTTGAGCTGAATGTGTCAAAATCTTAAAAATTAACAGGTGCCCAAGCAATTTCATGCTAGAATCATCATCCGGATGCCAAAATAAACTAAATACAGCAAAAGATTTGAGTGCACAACGTTTGGTTTAGGTTTGACAGCCATAATCACCTTTTTATTGCTTTAAATGCGTTTTTAGCGCATGATTGTACATTTGAGCTGAATGTGTCAAAATCTTAAAAATTAACAGGTGCCCAAGCAATTAAGTGCTAGAATCATCATCCGGATGCCAAAATAAACTAAATACAGCAAAAGATTTGAGTGCACAACGTTTGGTTTAGATTTGACAGCCATAATCAGCAATTGTGTACATTTGAGCTGAATGTGTCAAAATCTTAAAAATTAACAGGTGCCCAAGCAATTTCATGCTAGAATCATCATCCGGATGCCAAAATAAACTAAATACAGCAAAAGATTTGAGTGCACAACGTTTGGTTTAGGTTTGACAGCCATAATCACCTTTTTATTGCTTTAAATGCGTTTTTAGCGCATGATTGTACATTTGAGCTGAATGTGTCAAAATCTTAAAAATTAACAGGTGCCCAAGCAATTTCATGCTAGAATCATCATCCGGATGCCAAAATAAACTAAATACAGCAAAAGATTTGAGTGCACAACGTTTGGTTTAGATTTGACAGCCATAATCAGCAATTGTGTACATTTGAGCTGAATGTGTCAAAATCTTAAAAATTAACAGGTGCCCAAGCAATTTCATGCTAGAATCATCATCCGGATGCCAAAATAAACTAAATACAGCAAAAGATTTGAGTGCACAACGTTTGGTTTAGGTTTGACAGCCATAATCACCTTTTTATTGCTTTAAATGCGTTTTTAGCGCATGATTGTACATTTGAGCTGAATGTGTCAAAATCTTAAAAATTAACAGGTGCCCAAGCAATTTCATGCTAGAATCATCATCCGGATGCCAAAATAAACTAAATATAGCAAAAGATTTGAGTGCACAACGTTTGGTTTAGATTTGACAGCCATAATCAGCAATTGTGTACATTTGAGCTGAATGTGTCAAAATCTTAAAAATTAACAGGTGCCCAAGCAATTTCATGCTAGAATCATCATCCGGATGCCAAAATAAACTAAATACAGCAAAAGATTTGAGTGCACAACGTTTGGTTTAGGTTTGACAGCCATAATCACCTTTTTATTGCTTTAAATGCGTTTTTAGCGCATGATTGTACATTTGAGCTGAATGTGTCAAAATCTTAAAAATTAACAGGTGCCCAAGCATTTCATGCTAGAATCATCATCCGGATGCCAAAATAAACTAAATATAGCAAAAGATTTGAGTGCACAACGTTTGGTTTAGGTTTGACAGCCATAATCAGCAATTGTGTACATTTGAGCTGAATGTGTCAAAATCTTAAAAATTAACAGGTGCCCAAGCAATTTCATGCTAGAATCATCATCCGGATGCCAAAATAAACTAAATACAGCAAAAGATTTGAGTGCACAACGTTTGGTTTAGGTTTGACAGCCATAATCACCTTTTTATTGCTTTAAATGCGTTTTTAGCGCATGATTGTACATTTGAGCTGAATGTGTCAAAATCTTAACAATTAACAGGTGCCCAAGCAATTTCATGCTAGAATCATCATCCGGATGCCAAAATAAACTAAATATAGCAAAAGATTTGAGTGCACAACGTTTGGTTTAGGTTTGACAGCCATAATCAGCAATTGTGTACATTTGAGCTGAATGTGTCAAAATCTTAAAAATTAACAGGTGCCCAAGCAATTTCATGCTAGAATCATCATCCGGATGCCAAAATAAACTAAATACAGCAAAAGATTTGAGTGCACAACGTTTGGTTTAGGTTTGACAGCCATAATCACCTTTTTATTGCTTTAAATGCGTTTTTAGCGCATGATTGTACATTTGAGCTGAATGTGTCAAAATCTTAAAAATTAACAGGTGCCCAAGCAATTAAGTGCTAGAATCATCATCCGGATGCCAAAATAAACTAAATACAGCAAAAGATTTGAGTGCACAACGTTTGGTTTAGATTTGACAGCCATAATCAGCAATTGTGTACATTTGAGCTGAATGTGTCAAAATCTTAAAAATTAACAGGTGCCCAAGCAATTTCATGCTAGAATCATCATCCGGATGCCAAAATAAACTAAATACAGCAAAAGATTTGAGTGCACAACGTTTGGTTTAGGTTTGACAGCCATAATCACCTTTTTATTGCTTTAAATGCGTTTTTAGCGCATGATTGTACATTTGAGCTGAATGTGTCAAAATCTTAAAAATTAACAGGTGCCCAAGCAATTTCATGCTAGAATCATCATCCGGATGCCAAAATAAACTAAATATAGCAAAAGATTTGAGTGCACAACGTTTGGTTTAGGTTTGACAGCCATAATCAGCAATTGTGTACATTTGAGCTGAATGTGTCAAAATCTTAAAAATTAACAGGTGCCCAAGCAATTTCATGCTAGAATCATCATCCGGATGCCAAAATAAACTAAATACAGCAAAAGATTTGAGTGCACAACGTTTGGTTTAGATTTGACAGCCATAATCAGCAATTGTGTACATTTGAGCTGAATGTGTCAAAATCTTAAAAATTAACAGGTGCCCAAGCAATTTCATGCTAGAATCATCATCCGGATGCCAAAATAAACTAAATACAGCAAAAGATTTGAGTGCACAACGTTTGGTTTAGGTTTGACAGCCATAATCACCTTTTTATTGCTTTAAATGCGTTTTTAGCGCATGATTGTACATTTGAGCTCAATGTGTCAAAATCTTAAAAATTAACAGGTGCCCAAGCAATTAAGTGCTAGAATCATCATCCGGATGCCAAAATAAACTAAATACAGCAAAAGATTTGAGTGCACAACGTTTGGTTTAGATTTGACAGCCATAATCAGCAATTGTGTACATTTGAGCTGAATGTGTCAAAATCTTAAAAATTAACAGGTGCCCAGCAATTTCATGCTAGAATCATCATCCGGATGCCAAAATAAACTAAATACAGCAAAAGATTTGAGTGCACAACGTTTGGTTTAGATTTGACAGCCATAATCAGCAATTGTGTACATTTGAGCTGAATGTGTCAAAATCTTAAAAATTAACAGGTGCCCAAGCAATTTCATGCTAGAATCATCATCCGGATGCCAAAATAAACTAAATACAGCAAAAGATTTGAGTGCACAACGTTTGGTTTAGGTTTGACAGCCATAATCACCTTTTTATTGCTTTAAATGCGTTTTTAGCGCATGATTGTACATTTGAGCTGAATGTGTCAAAATCTTAAAAATTAACAGGTGCCCAAGCAATTTCATGCTAGAATCATCATCCGGATGCCAAAATAAACTAAATACAGCAAAAGATTTGAGTGCACAACGTTTGGTTTAGATTTGACAGCCATAATCAGCAATTGTGTACATTTGAGCTGAATGTGTCAAAATCTTAAAAATTAACAGGTGCCCAAGCAATTTCATGCTAGAATCATCATCCGGATGCCAAAATAAACTAAATACAGCAAAAGATTTGAGTGCACAACGTTTGGTTTAGATTTGACAGCCATAATCAGCAATTGTGTACATTTGAGCTGAATGTGTCAAAATCTTAAAAATTAACAGGTGCCCAAGCAATTTCATGCTAGAATCATCATCCGGATGCCAAAATAAACTAAATACAGCAAAAGATTTGAGTGCACAACGTTTGGTTTAGATTTGACAGCCATAATCAGCAATTGTGTACATTTGAGCTGAATGTGTCAAAATCTTAAAAATTAACAGGTGCCGAAGCAATTTCATGCTAGAATCATCATCCGGATGCCAAAATAAACTAAATACAGCAAAAGATTTGAGTGCACAACGTTTGGTTTAGGTTTGACAGCCATAATCACCTTTTTATTGCTTTAAATGCGTTTTTAGCGCATGATTGTACATTTGAGCTGAATGTGTCAAAATCTTAAAAATTAACAGGTGCCCAAGCAATTTCATGCTAGAATCATCATCCGGATGCCAAAATAAACTAAATACAGCAAAAGATTTGAGTGCACAACGTTTGGTTTAGATTTGACAGCCATAATCAGCAATTGTGTACATTTGAGCTGAATGTGTCAAAATCTTAAAAATTAACAGGTGCCCAAGCAATTTCATGCTAGAATCATCATCCGGATGCCAAAATAAACTAAATACAGCAAAAGATTTGAGTGCACAACGTTTGGTTTAGGTTTGACAGCCATAATCACCTTTTTATTGCTTTAAATGCGTTTTTAGCGCATGATTGTACATTTGAGCTCAATGTGTCAAAATCTTAAAAATTAACAGGTGCCCAAGCAATTTCATGCTAGAATCATCATCCGGATGCCAAAATAAACTAAATACAGCAAAAGATTTGAGTGCACAACGTTTGGTTTAGATTTGACAGCCATAATCAGCAATTGTGTACATTTGAGCGGAATGTGTCAAAATCTTAAAAATTAACAGGTGCCCAAGCAATTTCATGCTAGAATCATCATCCGGATGCCAAAATAAACTAAATACAGCAAAAGATTTGAGTGCACAACGTTTGGTTTAGGTTTGACAGCCATAATCACCTTTTTATTGCTTTAAATGCGTTTTTAGCGCATGATTGTACATTTGAGCTGAATGTGTCAAAATCTTAAAAATTAACAGGTGCCCAAGCAATTTCATGCTAGAATCATCATCCGGATGCCAAAATAAACTAAATACAGCAAAAGATTTGAGTGCACAACGTTTGGTTTAGGTTTGACAGCCATAATCACCTTTTTATTGCTTTAAATGCGTTTTTAGCGCATGATTGTGCATTTGAGCTGAATGTGTCAAAATCTTAAAAATTAACAGGTGCCCAAGCAATTTCATGCTAGAATCATCATCCGGATGCCAAAATAAACTAAATACAGCAAAAGATTTGAGTGCACAACGTTTGGTTTAGGTTTGACAGCCATAATCACCTTTTTATTGCTTTAAATGCGTTTTTAGCGCATGATTGTACATTGGAGCTGAATGTGTCAAAATCTTAAAAATTAACAGGTGCCCAAGCAATTTCATGCTAGAATCATCATCCGGATGCCAAAATAAACTAAATACAGCAAAAGATTTGAGTGCACAACGTTTGGTTTAGATTTGACAGCCATAATCAGCAATTGTGTACATTTGAGCTGAATGTGTCAAAATCTTAAAAATTAACAGGTGCCCAAGCAATTTCATGCTAGAATCATCATCCGGATGCCAAAATAAACTAAATACAGCAAAAGATTTGAGTGCACAACGTTTGGTTTAGGTTTGACAGCCATAATCACCTTTTTATTGCTTTAAATGCGTTTTTAGCGCATGATTGTACATTTGAGCTGAATGTGTCAAAATCTTAAAAATTAACAGGTGCCCAAGCAATTTCATGCTAGAATCATCATCCGGATGCCAAAATAAACTAAATATAGCAAAAGATTTGAGTGCACAACGTTTGGTTTAGATTTGACAGCCATAATCAGCAATTGTGTACATTTGAGCTGAATGTGTCAAAATCTTAAAAATTAACAGGTGCCCAAGCAATTTCATGCTAGAATCATCATCCGGATGCCAAAATAAACTAAATACAGCAAAAGATTTGAGTGCACAACGTTTGGTTTAGGTTTGACAGCCATAATCACCTTTTTATTGCTTTAAATGCGTTTTTAGCGCATGATTGTACATTTGAGCTGAATGTGTCAAAATCTTAAAAATTAACAGGTGCCCAAGCATTTCATGCTAGAATCATCATCCGGATGCCAAAATAAACTAAATATAGCAAAAGATTTGAGTGCACAACGTTTGGTTTAGGTTTGACAGCCATAATCAGCAATTGTGTACATTTGAGCTGAATGTGTCAAAATCTTAAAAATTAACAGGTGCCCAAGCAATTTCATGCTAGAATCATCATCCGGATGCCAAAATAAACTAAATACAGCAAAAGATTTGAGTGCACAACGTTTGGTTTAGGTTTGACAGCCATAATCACCTTTTTATTGCTTTAAATGCGTTTTTAGCGCATGATTGTACATTTGAGCTGAATGTGTCAAAATCTTAAAAATTAACAGGTGCCCAAGCAATTAAGTGCTAGAATCATCATCCGGATGCCAAAATAAACTAAATACAGCAAAAGATTTGAGTGCACAACGTTTGGTTTAGATTTGACAGCCATAATCAGCAATTGTGTACATTTGAGCTGAATGTGTCAAAATCTTAAAAATTAACAGGTGCCCAAGCAATTTCATGCTAGAATCATCATCCGGATGCCAAAATAAACTAAATACAGCAAAAGATTTGAGTGCACAACGTTTGGTTTAGGTTTGACAGCCATAATCACCTTTTTATTGCTTTAAATGCGTTTTTAGCGCATGATTGTACATTTGAGCTCAATGTGTCAAAATCTTAAAAATTAACATGTGCCCAAGCAATTTCATGCTAGAATCATCATCCGGATGCCAAAATAAACTAAATACAGCAAAAGATTTGAGTGCACAACGTTTGGTTTAGATTTGACAGCCATAATCAGCAATTGTGTACATTTGAGCTGAATGTGTCAAAATCTTAAAAATTAACAGGTGCCCAAGCAATTTCATGCTAGAATCATCATCCGGATGCCAAAATAAACTAAATACAGCAAAAGATTTGAGTGCACAACGTTTGGTTTAGGTTTGACAGCCATAATCACCTTTTTATTGCTTTAAATGCGTTTTTAGCGCATGATTGTACATTTGAGCTCAATGTGTCAAAATCTTAAAAATTAACAGGTGCCCAAGCAATTTCATGCTAGAATCATCATCCGGATGCCAAAATAAACTAAATACAGCAAAAGATTTGAGTGCACAACGTTTGGTTTAGATTTGACAGCCATAATCAATTGTGTACATTTGAGCTGAATGTGTCAAAATCTTAAAAATTAACAGGTGCCCAAGCAATTTCATGCTAGAATCATCATCCGGATGCCAAAATAAACTAAATACAGCAAAAGATTTGAGTGCACAACGTTTGGTTTAGGTTTGACAGCCATAATCACCTTTTTATTGCTTTAAATGCGTTTTTAGCGCATGATTGTACATTTGAGCTGAATGTGTCAAAATCTTAAAAATTAACAGGTGCCCAAGCAATTAAGTGCTAGAATCATCATCCGGATGCCAAAATAAACTAAATACAGCAAAAGATTTGAGTGCACAACGTTTGGTTTAGATTTGACAGCCATAATCAGCAATTGTGTACATTTGAGCTGAATGTGTCAAAATCTTAAAAATTAACAGGTGCCCAGCAATTTCATGCTAGAATCATCATCCGGATGCCAAAATAAACTAAATACAGCAAAAGATTTGAGTGCACAACGTTTGGTTTAGATTTGACAGCCATAATCAGCAATTGTGTACATTTGAGCTGAAT
Organism: Festucalex cinctus; assembly: GCF_051991245.1. Taxonomy (NCBI): domain Eukaryota; kingdom Metazoa; phylum Chordata; class Actinopteri; order Syngnathiformes; family Syngnathidae; genus Festucalex; species Festucalex cinctus. Next base: position 15,286 of record NW_027520298.1, on the reverse strand, counting down.
GTGTCAAAATCTTAAAAATTAACAGGTGCCCAAGCAATTTCATGCTAGAATCATCATCCGGATGCCAAAATAAACTAAATACAGCAAAAGATTTGAGTGCACAACGTTTGGTTTAGGTTTGACAGCCATAATCACCTTTTTATTGCTTTAAATGCGTTTTTAGCGCATGATTGTACATTTGAGCTGAATGTGTCAAAATCTTAAAAATTAACAGGTGCCCAAGCAATTTCATGCTAGAATCATCATCCGGATGCCAAAATAAACTAAATATAGCAAAAGATTTGAGTGCACAACGTTTGGTTTAGATTTGACAGCCATAATCAGCAATTGTGTACATTTGAGCTGAATGTGTCAAAATCTTAAAAATTAACAGGTGCCCAAGCAATTTCATGCTAGAATCATCATCCGGATGCCAAAATAAACTAAATACAGCAAAAGATTTGAGTGCACAACGTTTGGTTTAGGTTTGACAGCCATAATCACCTTTTTATTGCTTTAAATGCGTTTTTAGCGCATGATTGTACATTTGAGCTGAATGTGTCAAAATCTTAAAAATTAACAGGTGCCCAAGCATTTCATGCTAGAATCATCATCCGGATGCCAAAATAAACTAAATATAGCAAAAGATTTGAGTGCACAACGTTTGGTTTAGGTTTGACAGCCATAATCAGCAATTGTGTACATTTGAGCTGAATGTGTCAAAATCTTAAAAATTAACAGGTGCCCAAGCAATTTCATGCTAGAATCATCATCCGGATGCCAAAATAAACTAAATACAGCAAAAGATTTGAGTGCACAACGTTTGGTTTAGGTTTGACAGCCATAATCACCTTTTTATTGCTTTAAATGCGTTTTTAGCGCATGATTGTACATTTGAGCTGAATGTGTCAAAATCTTAAAAATTAACAGGTGCCCAAGCAATTAAGTGCTAGAATCATCATCCGGATGCCAAAATAAACTAAATACAGCAAAAGATTTGAGTGCACAACGTTTGGTTTAGATTTGACAGCCATAATCAGCAATTGTGTACATTTGAGCTGAATGTGTCAAAATCTTAAAAATTAACAGGTGCCCAAGCAATTTCATGCTAGAATCATCATCCGGATGCCAAAATAAACTAAATACAGCAAAAGATTTGAGTGCACAACGTTTGGTTTAGGTTTGACAGCCATAATCACCTTTTTATTGCTTTAAATGCGTTTTTAGCGCATGATTGTACATTTGAGCTCAATGTGTCAAAATCTTAAAAATTAACATGTGCCCAAGCAATTTCATGCTAGAATCATCATCCGGATGCCAAAATAAACTAAATACAGCAAAAGATTTGAGTGCACAACGTTTGGTTTAGATTTGACAGCCATAATCAGCAATTGTGTACATTTGAGCTGAATGTGTCAAAATCTTAAAAATTAACAGGTGCCCAAGCAATTTCATGCTAGAATCATCATCCGGATGCCAAAATAAACTAAATACAGCAAAAGATTTGAGTGCACAACGTTTGGTTTAGGTTTGACAGCCATAATCACCTTTTTATTGCTTTAAATGCGTTTTTAGCGCATGATTGTACATTTGAGCTGAATGTGTCAAAATCTTAAAAATTAACAGGTGCCCAAGCAATTTCATGCTAGAATCATCATCCGGATGCCAAAATAAACTAAATACAGCAAAAGATTTGAGTGCACAACGTTTGGTTTAGATTTGACAGCCATAATCAGCAATTGTGTACATTTGAGCTGAATGTGTCAAAATCTTAAAAATTAACAGGTGCCCAAGCAATTTCATGCTAGAATCATCATCCGGATGCCAAAATAAACTAAATACAGCAAAAGATTTGAGTGCACAACGTTTGGTTTAGGTTTGACAGCCATAATCACCTTTTTATTGCTTTAAATGCGTTTTTAGCGCATGATTGTACATTTGAGCTGAATGTGTCAAAATCTTAAAAATTAACAGGTGCCCAAGCAATTAAGTGCTAGAATCATCATCCGGATTCCAAAATAAACTAAATACAGCAAAAGATTTGAGTGCACAACGTTTGGTTTAGATTTGACAGCCATAATCAGCAATTGTGTACATTTGAGCTGAATGTGTCAAAATCTTAAAAATTAACAGGTGCCCAAGCAATTTCATGCTAGAATCATCATCCGGATGCCAAAATAAACTAAATACAGCAAAAGATTTGAGTGCACAACGTTTGGTTTAGGTTTGACAGCCATAATCACCTTTTTATTGCTTTAAATGCGTTTTTAGCGCATGATTGTACATTTGAGCTCAATGTGTCAAAATCTTAAAAATTAACAGGTGCCCAAGCAATTTCATGCTAGAATCATCATCCGGATGCCAAAATAAACTAAATACAGCAAAAGATTTGAGTGCACAACGTTTGGTTTAGATTTGACAGCCATAATCAGCAATTGTGTACATTTGAGCTGAATGTGTCAAAATCTTAAAAATTAACAGGTGCCCAAGCAATTTCATGCTAGAATCATCATCCGGATGCCAAAATAAACTAAATACAGCAAAAGATTTGAGTGCACAACGTTTGGTTTAGGTTTGACAGCCATAATCACCTTTTTATTGCTTTAAATGCGTTTTTAGCGCATGATTGTACATTTGAGCTGAATGTGTCAAAATCTTAAAAATTAACAGGTGCCCAAGCAATTTCATGCTAGAATCATCATCCGGATGCCAAAATAAACTAAATACAGCAAAAGATTTGAGTGCACAACGTTTGGTTTAGATTTGACAGCCATAATCAGCAATTGTGTACATTTGAGCTGAATGTGTCAAAATCTTAAAAATTAACAGGTGCCCAAGCAATTTCATGCTAGAATCATCATCCGGATGCCAAAATAAACTAAATACAGCAAAAGATTTGAGTGCACAACGTTTGGTTTAGGTTTGACAGCCATAATCACCTTTTTATTGCTTTAAATGCGTTTTTAGCGCATGATTGTACATTTGAGCTGAATGTGTCAAAATCTTAAAAATTAACAGGTGCCCAAGCAATTTCATGCTAGAATCATCATCCGGATGCCAAAATAAACTAAATATAGCAAAAGATTTGAGTGCACAACGTTTGGTTTAGATTTGACAGCCATAATCAGCAATTGTGTACATTTGAGCTGAATGTGTCAAAATCTTAAAAATTAACAGGTGCCCAAGCAATTTCATGCTAGAATCATCATCCGGATGCCAAAATAAACTAAATACAGCAAAAGATTTGAGTGCACAACGTTTGGTTTAGGTTTGACAGCCATAATCACCTTTTTATTGCTTTAAATGCGTTTTTAGCGCATGATTGTACATTTGAGCTGAATGTGTCAAAATCTTAAAAATTAACAGGTGCCCAAGCATTTCATGCTAGAATCATCATCCGGATGCCAAAATAAACTAAATATAGCAAAAGATTTGAGTGCACAACGTTTGGTTTAGGTTTGACAGCCATAATCAGCAATTGTGTACATTTGAGCTGAATGTGTCAAAATCTTAAAAATTAACAGGTGCCCAAGCAATTTCATGCTAGAATCATCATCCGGATGCCAAAATAAACTAAATACAGCAAAAGATTTGAGTGCACAACGTTTGGTTTAGGTTTGACAGCCATAATCACCTTTTTATTGCTTTAAATGCGTTTTTAGCGCATGATTGTACATTTGAGCTGAATGTGTCAAAATCTTAAAAATTAACAGGTGCCCAAGCAATTAAGTGCTAGAATCATCATCCGGATGCCAAAATAAACTAAATACAGCAAAAGATTTGAGTGCACAACGTTTGGTTTAGATTTGACAGCCATAATCAGCAATTGTGTACATTTGAGCTGAATGTGTCAAAATCTTAAAAATTAACAGGTGCCCAAGCAATTTCATGCTAGAATCATCATCCGGATGCCAAAATAAACTAAATACAGCAAAAGATTTGAGTGCACAACGTTTGGTTTAGGTTTGACAGCCATAATCACCTTTTTATTGCTTTAAATGCGTTTTTAGCGCATGATTGTACATTTGAGCTCAATGTGTCAAAATCTTAAAAATTAACAGGTGCCCAAGCAATTTCATGCTAGAATCATCATCCGGATGCCAAAATAAACTAAATACAGCAAAAGATTTGAGTGCACAACGTTTGGTTTAGATTTGACAGCCATAATCAGCAATTGTGTACATTTGAGCTGAATGTGTCAAAATCTTAAAAATTAACAGGTGCCCAAGCAATTTCATGCTAGAATCATCATCCGGATGCCAAAATAAACTAAATACAGCAAAAGATTTGAGTGCACAACGTTTGGTTTAGGTTTGACAGCCATAATCACCTTTTTATTGCTTTAAATGCGTTTTTAGCGCATGATTGTACATTTGAGCTGAATGTGTCAAAATCTTAAAAATTAACAGGTGCCCAAGCAATTAAGTGCTAGAATCATCATCCGGATGCCAAAATAAACTAAATACAGCAAAAGATTTGAGTGCACAACGTTTGGTTTAGATTTGACAGCCATAATCAGCAATTGTGTACATTTGAGCTGAATGTGTCAAAATCTTAAAAATTAACAGGTGCCCAAGCAATTTCATGCTAGAATCATCATCCGGATGCCAAAATAAACTAAATACAGCAAAAGATTTGAGTGCACAACGTTTGGTTTAGGTTTGACAGCCATAATCACCTTTTTATTGCTTTAAATGCGTTTTTAGCGCATGATTGTACATTTGAGCTCAATGTGTCAAAATCTTAAAAATTAACAGGTGCCCAAGCAATTTCATGCTAGAATCATCATCCGGATGCCAAAATAAACTAAATACAGCAAAAGATTTGAGTGCACAACGTTTGGTTTAGATTTGACAGCCATAATCAGCAATTGTGTACATTTGAGCTGAATGTGTCAAAATCTTAAAAATTAACAGGTGCCCAAGCAATTTCATGCTAGAATCATCATCCGGATGCCAAAATAAACTAAATACAGCAAAAGATTTGAGTGCACAACGTTTGGTTTAGGTTTGACAGCCATAATCACCTTTTTATTGCTTTAAATGCGTTTTTAGCGCATGATTGTACATTTGAGCTGAATGTGTCAAAATCTTAAAAATTAACAGGTGCCCAAGCAATTTCATGCTAGAATCATCATCCGGATGCCAAAATAAACTAAATACAGCAAAAGATTTGAGTGCACAACGTTTGGTTTAGATTTGACAGCCATAATCAGCAATTGTGTACATTTGAGCTGAATGTGTCAAAATCTTAAAAATTAACAGGTGCCCAAGCAATTTCATGCTAGAATCATCATCCGGATGCCAAAATAAACTAAATACAGCAAAAGATTTGAGTGCACAACGTTTGGTTTAGGTTTGACAGCCATAATCACCTTTTTATTGCTTTAAATGCGTTTTTAGCGCATGATTGTACATTTGAGCTGAATGTGTCAAAATCTTAAAAATTAACAGGTGCCCAAGCAATTTCATGCTAGAATCATCATCCGGATGCCAAAATAAACTAAATATAGCAAAAGATTTGAGTGCACAACGTTTGGTTTAGATTTGACAGCCATAATCAGCAATTGTGTACATTTGAGCTGAATGTGTCAAAATCTTAAAAATTAACAGGTGCCCAAGCAATTTCATGCTAGAATCATCATCCGGATGCCAAAATAAACTAAATACAGCAAAAGATTTGAGTGCACAACGTTTGGTTTAGGTTTGACAGCCATAATCACCTTTTTATTGCTTTAAATGCGTTTTTAGCGCATGATTGTACATTTGAGCTGAATGTGTCAAAATCTTAAAAATTAACAGGTGCCCAAGCATTTCATGCTAGAATCATCATCCGGATGCCAAAATAAACTAAATATAGCAAAAGATTTGAGTGCACAACGTTTGGTTTAGGTTTGACAGCCATAATCAGCAATTGTGTACATTTGAGCTGAATGTGTCAAAATCTTAAAAATTAACAGGTGCCCAAGCAATTTCATGCTAGAATCATCATCCGGATGCCAAAATAAACTAAATACAGCAAAAGATTTGAGTGCACAACGTTTGGTTTAGGTTTGACAGCCATAATCACCTTTTTATTGCTTTAAATGCGTTTTTAGCGCATGATTGTACATTTGAGCTGAATGTGTCAAAATCTTAAAAATTAACAGGTGCCCAAGCAATTAACTCTTTCAATCCCACGCATTTTCTGACAAGGTAACTCCAGAATCCCACCAGATTTCGCATATTTTCACCCATTTTCAATGCTTATTAGAATATTGTGTGCTATGACTAAATAGACATTGTGGGTGTCGTTTGAAAGATTGGGGTTTCCTCTTTCATTAGAAAAAAAAAAAGTATGATTCTACCTTATTCTGTTCTTTAGTAATCATAATTTGAAAATGGCTTGATTTGACATAATTCAAGAATCTCGGGCAAAATAAGGAGAAATGAAGCTTTTTGTGAAATGATGCATTTTCTGCAAAACAGTGACTTTTACAGTAATATTTTTTGGTTTAGTGACATCTCAAATATCTCAACAATCCTTGCCTTCCATAAAACATGAAAAAAAAATGAAAATGTGTTTTTGATAGCAAAATAAGGATTTATTTACATATCTGATAGCGTGTGTAAACAGCAATATTTTCACATTTCACAAACTATTTACAAAATGTTGATTATTTACAGGAATGTTTGTGCATGTGTGTGGGTGTGCGTGTGCGTGCTCGTGTGTGCGTGCTCGTGCGTGCTCGTGCGTGTGCGCTATTTACGTACTATACAGGGAAATAACAGCTCCATTTTCACATTTGATAAACTATTTACAAATTTGGTGTTATTTACAAAATATGCATGCATGAGTGGGTGCATGGCTTTTGTTTTGAAACCCAATAGTGTCTTTTGTGTGATCGCGTGTGAAGCTTTCTTCTGCGTTCAGGGGGACACTGCAAGATGTTCACAGTTCTGCCAGTGTAGTAGCTGCTTCTGTAAATTACAGAAAATACTGTGATCAAGATGTCATTTTGATTATTGTTGCAAGGTATTGTGATTTTTTTTTACCTCTCGGTCGCACTGCGTGTGACTGCGAAGGGGCCATTTGTGTACGCTGCCCCAACTGTAATCGAATGTTGTGCAACATGCGTTAGTTAGTACGAGGTTACAGACATTGCACATACAGTATACAGAAGCATGTCTGTGAATATTCTCATCCATCCAAGTCATTTCATCCCTGTCACATGCAATATACTGAACTAGTACAATTGTGATCACTCGATTTACAGAATGCTAAACGTTAGCTTACCTCCGGGGCTTCCAGAAGCTTCCGGGGAGAAATCGCTGCTGCTGCTACCTTTGCCACACTTGAATTGATCTGTTCAACTGGTGAAGGCGGCTCGAGTTCGCCAAATTCGTCATGGATTCCTCGTCAGATGACGTGGACTGGTCAGAGATACGACGATGCAAACTTTCACTCCGTGTCTCAGAGAACCCCGGAGGCGGTGGCTTCTGAAGTGGGCACCCGTGATGTTTTTGTCGCTTTTCACACTCTCTTATGCAGAATCCGGCTCCTTGATCTTTCTATTCGTCATCTCTTGACCGATCGTGACAAACGCTCTGCTCAAAAGCGTGAGCTTTTGTTTTTAGCGGCCTCCGGTTAGCCGCCGTTAGCACTCGTCTTTTCTCCTCCAGCCCCCACTCCACAACACTCCTAGGAAATCACATCCTTCTCGTGTAAAGAGACCATCACTGCCATCAAGAGGGCACAGTTCGTCACTACAGTGCTTCACGGGCTTAATATTCAGAGGGAAACTGCCCAAGAGTCTCAGCCACCCATTCATAAAAAAAAACACGTTTGACGAACTAGTTCGTCTTCGGGTGACGCCCACCGGATGTCACATGACGAACTAGTTCGTCGGCGGATTGCAAAGAGTTAAGTGCTAGAATCATCATCCGGATGCCAAAATAAACTAAATACAGCAAAAGATTTGAGTGCACAACGTTTGGTTTAGATTTGACAGCCATAATCAGCAATTGTGTACATTTGAGCTGAATGTGTCAAAATCTTAAAAATTAACAGGTGCCCAAGCAATTTCATGCTAGAATCATCATCCGGATGCCAAAATAAACTAAATACAGCAAAAGATTTGAGTGCACAACATTTGGTTTAGGTTTGACAGCCATAATCACCTTTTTATTGCTTTAAATGCGTTTTTAGCGCATGATTGTACATTTGAGCTGAATGTGTCAAAATCTTAAAAATTAACAGGTGCCCAAGCAATTTCATGCTAGACATCATCCGGATGCCAAAATAAACTAAATATAGCAAAAGATTTGAGTGCACAACGTTTGGTTTAGGTTTGACAGCCATAATCAGCAATTGTGTACATTTGAGCTGAATGTGTCAAAATCTTAAAAATTAACAGGTGCCCAAGCAATTTCATGCTAGAATCATCATCCGGATGCCAAAATAAACTAAATACAGCAAAAGATTTGAGTGCACAACGTTTGGTTTAGGTTTGACAGCCATAATCACCTTTTTATTGCTTTAAATGCGTTTTTAGCGCATGATTGTACATTTGAGCTGAATGTGTCAAAATCTTACAAATTAACAGGTGCCCAAGCAATTAAGTGCTAGAATCATCATCCGGATGCCAAAATAAACTAAATACAGCAAAAGATTTGAGTGCACAACGTTTGGTTTAGATTTGACAGCCATAATCAGCAATTGTGTACATTTGAGCTGAATGTGTCAAAATCTTAAAAATTAACAGGTGCCCAAGCAATTTCATGCTAGAATCATCATCCGGATGCCAAAATAAACTAAATACAGCAAAAGATTTGAGTGCACAACGTTTGGTTTAGGTTTGACAGCCATAATCACCTTTTTATTGCTTTAAATGCGTTTTTAGCGCATGATTGTGCATTTGAGCTGAATGTGTCAAAATCTTAAAAATTAACAGGTGCCCAAGCAATTTCATGCTAGAATCATCATCCGGATGCCAAAATAAACTAAATACAGCAAAAGATTTGAGTGCACAACGTTTGGTTTAGGTTTGACAGCCATAATCACCTTTTTATTGCTTTAAATGCGTTTTTAGCGCATGATTGTACATTGGAGCTGAATGTGTCAAAATCTTAAAAATTAACAGGTGCCCAAGCAATTTCATGCTAGAATCATCATCCGGATGCCAAAATAAACTAAATACAGCAAAAGATTTGAGTGCACAACGTTTGGTTTAGATTTGACAGCCATAATCAGCAATTGTGTACATTTGAGCTGAATGTGTCAAAATCTTAAAAATTAACAGGTGCCCAAGCAATTTCATGCTAGAATCATCATCCGGATGCCAAAATAAACTAAATACAGCAAAAGATTTGAGTGCACAACGTTTGGTTTAGGTTTGACAGCCATAATCACCTTTTTATTGCTTTAAATGCGTTTTTAGCGCATGATTGTACATTTGAGCTGAATGTGTCAAAATCTTAAAAATTAACAGGTGCCCAAGCAATTTCATGCTAGAATCATCATCCGGATGCCAAAATAAACTAAATATAGCAAAAGATTTGAGTGCACAACGTTTGGTTTAGATTTGACAGCCATAATCAGCAATTGTGTACATTTGAGCTGAATGTGTCAAAATCTTAAAAATTAACAGGTGCCCAAGCAATTTCATGCTAGAATCATCATCCGGATGCCAAAATAAACTAAATACAGCAAAAGATTTGAGTGCACAACGTTTGGTTTAGGTTTGACAGCCATAATCACCTTTTTATTGCTTTAAATGCGTTTTTAGCGCATGATTGTACATTTGAGCTGAATGTGTCAAAATCTTAAAAATTAACAGGTGCCCAAGCATTTCATGCTAGAATCATCATCCGGATGCCAAAATAAACTAAATATAGCAAAAGATTTGAGTGCACAACGTTTGGTTTAGGTTTGACAGCCATAATCAGCAATTGTGTACATTTGAGCTGAATGTGTCAAAATCTTAAAAATTAACAGGTGCCCAAGCAATTTCATGCTAGAATCATCATCCGGATGCCAAAATAAACTAAATACAGCAAAAGATTTGAGTGCACAACGTTTGGTTTAGGTTTGACAGCCATAATCACCTTTTTATTGCTTTAAATGCGTTTTTAGCGCATGATTGTACATTTGAGCTGAATGTGTCAAAATCTTAAAAATTAACAGGTGCCCAAGCAATTAAGTGCTAGAATCATCATCCGGATGCCAAAATAAACTAAATACAGCAAAAGATTTGAGTGCACAACGTTTGGTTTAGATTTGACAGCCATAATCAGCAATTGTGTACATTTGAGCTGAATGTGTCAAAATCTTAAAAATTAACAGGTGCCCAAGCAATTTCATGCTAGAATCATCATCCGGATGCCAAAATAAACTAAATACAGCAAAAGATTTGAGTGCACAACGTTTGGTTTAGGTTTGACAGCCATAATCACCTTTTTATTGCTTTAAATGCGTTTTTAGCGCATGATTGTACATTTGAGCTCAATGTGTCAAAATCTTAAAAATTAACAGGTGCCCAAGCAATTTCATGCTAGAATCATCATCCGGATGCCAAAATAAACTAAATACAGCAAAAGATTTGAGTGCACAACGTTTGGTTTAGATTTGACAGCCATAATCAGCAATTGTGTACATTTGAGCTGAATGTGTCAAAATCTTAAAAATTAACAGGTGCCCAAGCAATTTCATGCTAGAATCATCATCCGGATGCCAAAATAAACTAAATACAGCAAAAGATTTGAGTGCACAACGTTTGGTTTAGGTTTGACAGCCATAATCACCTTTTTATTGCTTTAAATGCGTTTTTAGCGCATGATTGTACATTTGAGCTGAATGTGTCAAAATCTTAAAAATTAACAGGTGCCCAAGCAATTTCATGCTAGAATCATCATCCGGATGCCAAAATAAACTAAATATAGCAAAAGATTTGAGTGCACAACGTTTGGTTTAGATTTGACAGCCATAATCAGCAATTGTGTACATTTGAGCTGAATGTGTCAAAATCTTAAAAATTAACAGGTGCCCAAGCAATTTCATGCTAGAATCATCATCCGGATGCCAAAATAAACTAAATACAGCAAAAGATTTGAGTGCACAACGTTTGGTTTAGGTTTGACAGCCATAATCACCTTTTTATTGCTTTAAATGCGTTTTTAGCGCATGATTGTACATTTGAGCTGAATGTGTCAAAATCTTAAAAATTAACAGGTGCCCAAGCAATTTCATGCTAGAATCATCATCCGGATGCCAAAATAAACTAAATACAGCAAAAGATTTGAGTGCACAACGTTTGGTTTAGATTTGACAGCCATAATCAGCAATTGTGTACATTTGAGCTGAATGTGTCAAAATCTTAAAAATTAACAGGTGCCCAAGCAATTTCATGCTAGAATCATCATCCGGATGCCAAAATAAACTAAATACAGCAAAAGATTTGAGTGCACAACGTTTGGTTTAGGTTTGACAGCCATAATCACCTTTTTATTGCTTTAAATGCGTTTTTAGCGCATGATTGTACATTTGAGCTCAATGTGTCAAAATCTTAAAAATTAACAGGTGCCCAAGCAATTTCATGCTAGAATCATCATCCGGATGCCAAAATAAACTAAATACAGCAAAAGATTTGAGTGCACAACGTTTGGTTTAGATTTGACAGCCATAATCAGCAATTGTATACATTTGAGCTGAATGTGTCAAAATCTTAAAAATTAACAGGTGCCCAAGCAATTTCATGCTAGAATCATCATCCGGATGCCAAAATAAACTAAATACAGCAAAAGATTTGAGTGCACAACGTTTGGTTTAGGTTTGACAGCCATAATCACCTTTTTATTGCTTTAAATGCGTTTTTAGCGCATGATTGTACATTTGAGCTGAATGTGTCAAAATCTTAAAAATTAACAGGTGCCCAAGCAATTAAGTGCTAGAATCATCATCCGGATGCCAAAATAAACTAAATACAGCAAAAGATTTGAGTGCACAACGTTTGGTTTAGATTTGACAGCCATAATCAGCAATTGTGTACATTTGAGCTGAATGTGTCAAAATCTTAAAAATTAACAGGTGCCCAAGCAATTTCATGCTAGAATCATCATCCGGATGCCAAAATAAACTAAATACAGCAAAAGATTTGAGTGCACAACGTTTGGTTTAGGTTTGACAGCCATAATCACCTTTTTATTGCTTTAAATGCGTTTTTAGCGCATGATTGTACATTTGAGCTGAATGTGTCAAAATCTTAAAAATTAACAGGTGCCCAAGCAATTAAGTGCTAGAATCATCATCCGGATGCCAAAATAAACTAAATACAGCAAAAGATTTGAGTGCACAACGTTTGGTTTAGATTTGACAGCCATAATCAGCAATTGTGTACATTTGAGCTGAATGTGTCAAAATCTTAAAAATTAACAGGTGCCCAAGCAATTTCATGCTAGAATCATCATCCGGATGCCAAAATAAACTAAATACAGCAAAAGATTTGAGTGCACAACGTTTGGTTTAGGTTTGACAGCCATAATCACCTTTTTATTGCTTTAAATGCGTTTTTAGCGCATGATTGTACATTTGAGCTGAATGTGTCAAAATCTTAAAAATTAACAGGTGCCCAAGCAATTTCATGCTAGAATCATCATCCGGATGCCAAAATAAACTAAATACAGCAAAAGATTTGAGTGCACAACGTTTGGTTTAGATTTGACAGCCATAATCAGCAATTGTGTACATTTGAGCTGAATGTGTCAAAATCTTAAAAATTAACAGGTGCCCAAGCAATTTCATGCTAGAATCATCATCCGGATGCCAAAATAAACTAAATACAGCAAAAGATTTGAGTGCACAACGTTTGGTTTAGGTTTGACAGCCATAATCACCTTTTTATTGCTTTAAATGCGTTTTTAGCGCATGATTGTACATTTGAGCTGAATGTGTCAAAATCTTAAAAATTAACAGGTGCCCAAGCAATTAAGTGCTCGAATCATCATCCGGATGCCAAAATAAACTAAATACAGCAAAAGATTTGAGTGCACAACGTTTGGTTTAGATTTGACAGCCATAATCAGCAATTGTGTACATTTGAGCTGAATGTGTCAAAATCTTAAAAATTAACAGGTGCCCAAGCAATTTCATGCTAGAATCATCATCCGGATGCCAAAATAAACTAAATACAGCAAAAGATTTGAGTGCACAACGTTTGGTTTAGGTTTGACAGCCATAATCACCTTTTTATTGCTTTAAATGCGTTTTTAGCGCATGATTGTGCATTTGAGCTGAATGTGTCAAAATCTTAAAAATTAACAGGTGCCCAAGCAATTTCATGCTAGAATCATCATCCGGATGCCAAAATGAACTAAATATAGCAAAAGATTTGAGTGCACAACGTTTGGTTTAGGTTTGACAGCCATAATCAGCAATTGTGTACATTTGAGCTGAATGTGTCAAAATCTTAAAAATTAACAGGTGCCCAAGCAATTTCATGCTAGAATCATCATCCGGATGCCAAAATAAACTAAATACAGCAAAAGATTTGAGTGCACAACGTTTGGTTTAGGTTTGACAGCCATAATCACCTTTTTATTGCTTTAAATGCGTTTTTAGCGCATGATTGTACATTTGAGCTGAATGTGTCAAAATCTTAAAAATTAACAGGTGCCCAAGCAATTAAGTGCTAGAATCATCATCCGGATGCCAAAATAAACTAAATACAGCAAAAGATTTGAGTGCACAACGTTTGGTTTAGATTTGACAGCCATAATCAGCAATTGTGTACATTTGAGCTGAATGTGTCAAAATCTTAAAAATTAACAGGTGCCCAAGCAATTTCATGCTAGAATCATCATCCGGATGCCAAAATAAACTAAATACAGCAAAAGATTTGAGTGCACAACGTTTGGTTTAGGTTTGACAGCCATAATCACCTTTTTATTGCTTTAAATGCGTTTTTAGCGCATGATTGTACATTTGAGCTGAATGTGTCAAAATCTTAAAAATTAACAGGTGCCCAAGCAATTTCATGCTAGAATCATCATCCGGATGCCAAAATAAACTAAATACAGCAAAAGATTTGAGTGCACAACGTTTGGTTTAGATTTGACAGCCATAATCAGCAATTGTGTACATTTGAGCTGAATGTGTCAAAATCTTAAAAATTAACAGGTGCCCAAGCAATTTCATGATAGAATCATCATCCCGATGCCAAAATAAACTAAATACAGCAAAAGATTTGAGTGCACAACGTTTGGTTTAGGTTTGACAGCCATAATCACCTTTTTATTGCTTTAAATGCGTTTTTAGCGCATGATTGTACATTTGAGCTGAATGTGTCAAAATCTTAAAAATTAACAGGTGCCCAAGCAATTAAGTGCTAGAATCATCATCCGGATGCCAAAATAAACTAAATACAGCAAAAGATTTGAGTGCACAACGTTTGGTTTAGATTTGACAGCCATAATCAGCAATTGTGTACATTTGATCTGAATGTGTCAAAATCTTAAAAATTAACAGGTGCCCAAGCAATTTCATGCTAGAATCATCATCCGGATGCCAAAATAAACTAAATACAGCAAAAGATTTGAGTGCACAACGTTTGGTTTAGGTTTGACAGCCATAATCACCTTTTTATTGCTTTAAATGCGTTTTTAGCGCATGATTGTACATTTGAGCTGAATGTGTCAAAATCTTAAAAATTAACAGGTGCCCAAGCAATTAAGTGCTAGAATCATCATCCGGATGCCAAAATAAACTAAATACAGCAAAAGATTTGAGTGCACAACGTTTGGTTTAGATTTGACAGCCATAATCAGCAATTGTGTACATTTGAGCTGAATGTGTCAAAATCTTAAAAATTAACAGGTGCCCAAGCAATTTCATGCTAGAATCATCATCCGGATGCCAAAATAAACTAAATACAGCAAAAGATTTGAGTGCACAACGTTTGGTTTAGGTTTGACAGCCATAATCACCTTTTTATTGCTTTAAATGCGTTTTTAGCGCATGATTGTACATTTGAGCTCAATGTGTCAAAATCTTAAAAATTAACAGGTGCCCAAGCAATTTCATGCTAGAATCATCATCCGGATGCCAAAATAAACTAAATACAGCAAAAGATTTGAGTGCACAACGTTTGGTTTAGATTTGACAGCCATAATCAGCAATTGTGTACATTTGAGCTGAATGTGTCAAAATCTTAAAAATTAACAGGTGCCCAAGCAATTTCATGCTAGAATCATCATCCGGATGCCAAAATAAACTAAATACAGCAAAAGATTTGAGTGCACAACGTTTGGTTTAGGTTTGACAGCCATAATCACCT